>NC_091474.1:253853449-254136185 GCF_036971445.1 Narcine bancroftii | reverse complement strand
TATCAGGTCAGGGTTTGATCAGAGTGAGGGGTCAAGGTTTGATCGGGGTGAGGGGTAGAAGGGGTGAGGGATCAGTGTTTGATCGGGGTGAAGGTTAGGAGGGGTAAGGGGTCAGGGTTTGGGAGATGTCAGGTTTGCAAGGGGTCAGGGATTCGTCAGCTGCCAACAGAGGTCCCTGTTCCCTTGTTTCATTTATAATTTGCCCTTCTGTGTCCTGACAGCAAGATGGTCACTGTCTGGCAGGGTGCCCCACCTGAGGTGGGGTGAGGTGGACCGTGGGCTTGCCCACTTTGGGGCGGGGTGTAGTCTGGCCTTTGAACTTGGGGTCTTGCTTCCTTGGCCAAGGTACTACCAACCCCTCGCCCCCATCTCACTGCCCTGTGCGAGGATGCTGACCCCATGGGTGGAAGGTGGGGGGTTGAGGGGTGACCCTATGGCAGGGGGAGAGGCAAGTGGGGGTGTGACCCCGGGTTGTAGGGGTGAAGGTTGGGGGGTGTGTTGGGAGTGAGGGATGTGTGGGGGGAAAGATGGTGGAGTATGGTGGTGACCCTTGGGTGGGCGAGTGAGGAGAGGGTGGGGGTAATGGGAGTTGACTCTGGGGCAAGGGGTGTAAGAGGGGAAATTATCCTTGGTGGTGGGAGTGGGGGGGGGTGATTCAGTGAATTAACCCATTACCCTGTGTTGCAGCCCCGCGCCCGTCGCTGGTTTCCGAGGGACCGTTCGTTACGCCTCTGTCAACGCTCACAAAAACCGGGTAAATCACTTCAGCAGTCCCATTCCTAGCATATTGATGGGTTCTGGCACCTTCTGCCTCCAAACTCCTGAGCCTCCCCTTTTCCCCTTCCCCTTATTCCCCTTCCCCTTTTTCCCCTTCCCCCTTTTTCCCCTTCCCCTTTTTCCCCTTCCAACCCTTTTCCCCTTCCCCCTTTTCCCCTTCCCCTTTCCCCTTCCCCTTTTCCCCCTTCCCCTTTTCCCCTTCCCCTTATTCCCCATCCCCTTTTCCCCCCTTCCCCTCCCCTTTTCCCCTTCCCCTTTTCCCCCCTTCCCCTTTTCCCCTTCCCCTTTTCCCCTTCCCCTTTTCCCCTTCCCCTTTTTCCCCTTCCCCTTTTCCCCTTCCCCTTTTCCCCTTCCCCTTTTCCCCCTTCCCCTTTTCCCCTTCCCCTTTTCCCCTTCCCCTTTTCCCCTTCCCCTTTTCCCCTTCCCCTTTTCCCCCTTCCCCTTTTCCCCTTCCCCTTTTCCCCCTTCCCCTTTTCCCCTTCCCCTTTTCCCCTTCCCCTTTTCCCCTTCCCCTTTTCCCCTTCCCCTTTTCCCCTTCCCCTTTTCCCCCTTCCCCTTTTCCCCTTCCCCTTTTCCCCTTCCCCTTTTCCCCCTTCCCCTTTTCCCCTTCCCCTTTTCCCCTTCCCCTTTTCCCCTTCCCCTTTTCCCCTTCCCCTTTTCCCCTTCCCCTTTTCCCCTTCCCCTTTTCCCCTTCCCCTTTTCCCCTTCCCCTTTCCCCCTTCCCTTTTCCCCTTCCCCTTTTCCCCTTCCCCTTTTCCCCTTTTCCCCCTTCCCTTTTCCCCTTCCCCTTTTCCCCCTTCCCCTTTTCCCCCTTCCCCTTTCCCCCTTCCCCTTTTCCCTTTCCCTCCTCCCCCTTTCCCCTTCCCCTTTCTTCTCCCCTTCCCCCCTTGCTCTTGCCTTTCCCTTTTCCTTCCCCTTCCCCTTTCCCCTGACCACTTCTTCTTCTCCCTGATCCCTTTCCCCTTCTCCCTAACACTTTCTTCCTGACCCCTTCTCCCTTTCACCCTGACCCCTTGCCCTTCTTCCTGACCTCTTCTCCCTGACGCCTTCCCCTTCTCACCTGACCCCTTCTCCCCTCCCCTCCCTGACCCTTCCCCCTTCTCCCCTTCCTCTCTGACCCCTTCTTCCCTTCCCCCTGACCCCTTCTCCCCTTACCCCCTGACCCCTTCTCCCTCCCCCTCCCCTTCTCCCTGATTCCTTCCCTCCTGATTCCTTCCCCTTCTCCTTTCTCCCTGACCCCTCCCTCAATCTAATCTCACCTGAGCCCTGACCCCTCGACCCCTCCTGTGGTGGAGAAAACTCGGCCAAGGCACCAGGGAGTCACTTCAGAAGGAGTGTTTATTTCTGAGCACGGACCAGCTGGTTTAATTTATACAAAGGTACAAACAATAGACGCATGACACATTGAAGCTCTGAGAGCTTCCACCATATAAGGGAGAAAGCGATTGTCATTGGTTGATTTAAAAAGAAACCATTCAAAATCTGTGGCGGAATGCAGAGGGTCTACTGTCTTATTCAGCAGCGTACAGCTTAACCTACTGAGGGTCCTTGTTACGATTAATAGACTTAAAAGTGGCAGCGCACAGTAGGGGTTCTGTCTTTGGTGCCACCACCATCTATCGAGAACTTGCGGCTTTAATACCACAAAAGTCATATTGATACCCTGGTTAGTGTAATAAAGAGGTTCCTTCCTGGAATCCCGGGCATGAACCCCGGGTCCTCCCTCACCTATACAACTCTGCAAAACGGTGAGGCATTAAACAGCCAGTATCAGAGTCCAGATCTTCGTTCGTAAAAAGTCTCAGTGCATTTGTACAACAACACGTCAGGGTTATTCCTGTCAGGACAGCAATAGGGAGTCGCTGGGTACTACAGATCGCTTCCCAACTCTTCCTTCTGTTCCTGTAAGTTGTCTTGCCGGAATGGCTTGTGTGTACCCAACTGCCTAGGGCGACCAACTTCATTGCCATCCGCGTGACAAGCAAGACTTGATAAGGCCCTTTCCACCTAGGAGAGAACAGATCAGGTTTCAAGGCCTTTACCAAAACATATTCCCCAGGCTTAAAAGGGTGCATATCATTTTCTGTCCACAGCCTCTGGGCCTCTCTAACTAACTTATGAAGCTCGGAGAAGGCTTCACACAATCTCTGGGCAAATGCAAAGGAGCTCTCTTGCACCCAGACCTTGGCCACGTCTTCTGGCATGAGAGGTGGTCTAACACCGGTGGACATTGGTCGTCCCATCATTACCTCATGAGGCATTAATTTGGTCTTTCTATTCACCTGATTTCGTAATGTATACAATACTATTGGCAGCGCTTCCACCCAGGGCAAGTCGGTCTCACCACATGTTCGCTCCAACATCCTCTTTATTTCTCCATTCGTTCTCTCTACCATCCCAGAGGACTGGGGTTGGTAGGGCAAATGGAATCTCCATTCTATGCCCATTAGTTCAGTGAGCGTTTTCACTATCTTCCCTGAAAAATGGGTTCCTCTATCGCTATTTATCCCCCGAGGGATTCCATACCGTGGAATGAGCTCCTTCATTAGTAACTTGGCCATGGTGGATGCATCGCCCCTCCTTGTGGGAAATGCCTCTGCCACCGGGTGAACATACTTGGAGGCATGTGAGCAAAATCAATCTGGAGGTTTTCAAATGGGGCTTGGGCGGGAGGAAGTTGGTCGAACATGGCAGGTGATCTCCCTCGGTTGTTTTGTTGACAGATCAAGCAGTTCCTCACCTGTCTCTCTACTGTGGTGGAGATCCCCTTGATGTTATGCAGCATGTCAGCTTTCCCTAAGTGTGCTTGCCCATGTGCTAACTGTACTTTGGGTCTAAATAAACTGCGCGGGCATACCACCCTCCCGTCCTTGCTCTTCCATAGCCCTCCTGCTCTTCTGCACCCGTGTCTTTCCCATGTTTGCTGTTCTTGTGCTGTTTTAAGCTCTATTTCCTGAATCACATACAGCTGCTCAGGGGTCATTATCCCTTCTGACAAGCGTCATGGGCAACAGGGGTTTCTGCTCGACGGCAACTCGTTTAGCTATAGCGTCAGCGTGTTTGTTTCCTTTTGACACAGGGTCTTCCTGTCTGATATGTGCTTGACACTTAATAATGGCTAGCTCTATCAGGAGTTGGTTGGCCTCTATCAGGTTTCTTACCATTTCTGCATGTCTAATCTCTTTCCCGCTCGCAGTAATAAACCCCCTGTTCTTCCACATCTGTCCAAAATTGTGTGTCATTCCAAACGCATACTGCGAGTCAGTGTATATATTAGCCTTCTTTCCTTTTGACAGAACACATGCCCTTGTTAATGCAAACAATTCAGCCATCTGAGCCGTCATCCCCTCTGGTAGAGCGTAGGCTTCAACAGGCTTTTCACCATCTAGTATAACATACCCTGAAAGTAGGGTATCATCTCCTGGTCGGTGAGAAGAGCCATCTACATACAGGGTGAGGTTGGCCAATATAGGTTCTGTCTTCAAATCCGGCCGGGGACTGGTTACGAATTCTTTCAGAGCCAGACAGTGATGAAATTCGCTTCCTTGGTCTTCCTCCTCTACCTCGGGTAGTCGGAGGGCCGGATTACGAGGACTCGATCTTTTATGTATAGTTGGAACGTGACAATAGCATTACCTCGTAACCCGTCCTCCGGGCAGCCGTAAAATGTCGAGTGGCTGTAGAGTTTAATAGCAGTATCACCGCATGGGGAGTCACAACAGTACAGGGCTGGTCCTGCACTAGAGGCACTGACTTCTCCTCTAGCTCTGCGGTGGCTGCCACCGCCCTCAGGCAGGGTGGCATTCCTCTGACCGTCGTAGGTAATTTAGTAGAATAATATGCAACTGGCCGCTTTCCTCCTCCATGCTGCTGGGTCAGGATGCCGTGGGCAAACCCATTTTTCTCAGCCACATACAGCACAAAGGGCTTCTGGTCATCTGAGAGACCTAAGGCCGGTGCTGTTACCACGGCCTTTTTCAGGTCTTCAAAGGCAGCCCTCCTCTCTCCCGTCCACTTTATCTCTTCTGGTTCTTCCTTTGCAGTCGCTGCCCTTAGAACGGCATCCATCTCATGGTATTCAGGTATCCGTTGCCGACAATATCCAACCATGCCTAGGAAACCGAGAACATCTCTCTTTGTTTTCAGTTGGCATCATTGGGTGACGATACTAGCAGGTCATCCACATACTGTAAGAGGGTAGACCCTCCTGGTAAGTCACATTTGGACAGGTCTCTTTGAACAGTTCCTGAATATACCGTGGGGCTTTCCATGTAACCCTGGGGAAGTCTTGTCCAGGTAAACTGCTGTCCCTCATAAGTAAATGCGAACAGGTATTGGCTTTGAGGGTCGAGGGGTATGGAGAAAAAAAACGGAGCAGAGGTCTATTACCGAGAATGTGGTGGCTCCAACCGGTATAGTGCACAGTATGGTGTTGATGTCCGGGACCACTGGGGCCATGGGTATTACAATGGAATTAATTGCCCATAAGTCTTGCACAAATCACCATGTGCCTTTGTCCTTTTTCAATATGGTTGTATTACAGGGGCTTCTTGTCCTTACCAGGACTCCTTGTTTTTCTAAATCCATTAGGATGCCCCGCACCCCTTCCACAGCTTTGCATGCTAGCTGATATTACTTAATTGCTGGCAGAACGGCTTCCTTCTTCAGTGTCACTGAGTGAGGCACTGCCGACCTCACTAGTCCCACGTGGGTACTAGATTTAGCCCAGGTTTCTTGGGGTACTGCTGCTAGGGCTGTGGGCCAGCAGTAAGTGATTTGTCTCAGTGGGCACGATCTCTCAAAGTGGACGTACGCTTCTATCTCCTCTAATTCTACACTTCCACTGTCTGGGGTGTGGAAAAAGACAGTTGAACGATGATCTCCGTCCATCATGCACAGGTCAGCATAGCTTTCGCTGGCCCTTTCTGCCCGATGGAGTGGATCCTTAAGCCAATCGTCTCTGTCAATCAGTCTTTTTATCATTCTCCCTATTTCTTCCGGCTGATGGGGTTTTTGGATGGCTAACATGAGATGGGGGGCTGTGTCTGGCAAAAGGAAAGCCTCCCTCTGATGAGTGTTCAATTCTACCTCAAGGTCTATCCCTTCTGGCCCAAAAAATAGTCTTTTCCCCACCAGTAGTTTATCCGTTTCTGGCATGTCCGGCCGAGGGGAAACTGATTCCCCTGACTTGACATACATTGCCGTGACATGTACGTTCTGCACAGCCATCACTATCTGTATAAATGCTGCTAACCCTCCTAGAGGCAACTGGGGGTCGGCCCGTCGTACTACGTCTACAAGTGCATGGAGGAGTCTCATTAATGCCAGCTGTGGAATCTTGACTCAACCACCATCCAAAATGTGTGGAACTTTGGGAGGCGTCTTGTGATGCAGACAACACAGTGCGGATCAAACGGTCCCCTTGGTCAGTGGGCAGCTGCATATACATCCCATCCCAGGTACAGTAGAGAGTTGCTTTCAGTTTGCAGAGGACTTGACGCCCTAGAATAGGTATTGGGGTCGTGGGTGAAATAATAATGGCGTCGTCAATTTCACGGCCTTCCACAGAGAGTGGAGTAGTTTGGGAGAGGGAATCCATCATCATAATACTGGACACTTCAATGCCGTTTAGGGTTCGTTGACTAGGGATTAAACCCGCGGAAGGTGGCACAGATGACATGGTGGCTATGGTATCCACCAGCGTATACTCCTTGTTACCCACTTTAACTTTAAGCATGGGTTGTGCCGTTCTCGTCGGAAGACAGCTGGAGCAGGGGGGCTGGTACCACCATTCCTTCCGGGCCCCACTATGGATTCGGCTGCTGGAACGAAAAACAGGGCTGCTGCCCGTTTCCAGCTCCCGCAAAAGGGTTGCCTCCATATTGTATTTGCTCACCCCTCCCTTGGCTACCCCCGTTTGGGCAGGGTCTCTTCTTTGTGCTGGTCCAGCAGTCCCTTGCCCAGTGTCCTATCTTTCCGCAGGTCGTACACTGGTCCTGTCCCATCTGATCTGTCCCATATCCTTCCTGAACCGGATGGGTTCTTTTTCTTATAAAATTGTCCTGTCCTTTTCTCTTTCTGGGGAAATAGGCCCTCCCTATCCATGTTGGGTAGCGAAGTAACAGTGTCCTGCCATCCCTGGGCTTGCCATTGGAGCTGCCTCATTTTATGACTTTTTGCATTTTAGGGTAACATACAATTTAACAGGGTTTGGATGGCCATGGCCGAGGTCTCGGGTCCGTCTATCTGCACCCCTGCATTTCCTTCCCACGTATTTTTAAATCGGACTACAAAATCTAACATATTTTCTCTATCTTTCTGTAAGCAGGCAGTTACAACTTGCATATCTGCTTGCTTCCGGGCACTCTACACAATCATATTCTTTCCCGTTTGTTCTAACCAATGCTCCATGGATTCAATCCCTTCCCTAGTCAGGTTGTAATTTCCCTTCCAGTCCCCTTGTTCCCCCGCAGGGACTTGGAAGGAGTCCCTTACTGCCTGCCAGTGGGACCCATAGGCAGCTTGTAATAACATCTGGACATCACCGGGGAGGGGATGATACAGGGTGCAAGTTTGTTGCAACCAGTGGTGGAACGCGACAGGTTTCTTTATGGGAATGGGGGCCGCGCTGATCATATCCCTGACCTCAGCAGGTGTCCAGGGTTTCAAGATAGGGGTATTTCCCACCATTACATGGGGCATTTGGTCAGTGGAATCTGGCTTGGGGTGGACTCAAAATACGAGGGTGGGGGTCAGGTTTTCACCTTTTTCTCATTGGAAGAGGCAGGTTATCTCCTCTTGTTTTACTTTAGATTTTTAATGCCTCACAGCCACCTCTTTCCAATTCTTGAAACAAATTTCTGAAGTACTTTAGATCCCAAGTAGGGTCCCCAGCGCCTCCCTCCGTATCATCCTAAGGTCAAAGATTCCCCCATACGGCCATCTACCCTTATACCACCTGTACCCAAATTTCTGAAGTACTTTAGATCCCAAGTAGGGTCCCCAGCGCCTCCCTCCGTATCATCCTAAGGTCAAAGATTCCCCCATACGGCCATCTACCCTTATACCACCTGTACCCAAATTTCTGAAGCGCTTTAGATCCCAAGTAGGGTCCCCAGCGCCTCCCTCCGTATCATCCTAAGGTCAAAGATTCCCCCATACGGCCATCTACCCTTATACCACCTGTACCCAAATTTCTGAAGCGCTTTAGATCCCAAGTAGGGTCCCCAGCGCCTCCCTCCGTATCATCCTAAGGTCAAAGATTCCCCCATACAGCCATCTACCCTTGTACCATCCGTACAGGTCGACACTGAATGGGATTACATAGTCCCAACTCCGTTTCTCTCATTAATGATGTCTGAAGGCTGCAATGGATCTCCTACCAAATGCTGTCATTTCATCAGCTGACGGGCTCTTTTCTTGGTGGATCGGCTCAACGTCACAGACAATTTTCATTTTTTTTTGCTGGGAGCAGATTTCTCCGCTCGACCGGAATCGGTTGGTTTACCATTCCTGTTCCCCATGTTTCTCAGCGGGTCTAATCTGGAAAGATTACACAGACACACCACAAACACACTTACTCTAGATCCCTCTATAAAAGAGTCCTCCTTCAGTCCACATTCTCACTCCCTGGGCCGTACTCTTATTTTTCCCCGTTCTACCCAATTTAGATCCAGAGTCTCGTCACTCTCCTTCTAAATGAGCCTGCCTCACCTCCTTTCAGCTGGGATCTTGACTAGGCCCGTCGCCTGCTCACCTCCACAGCACTCCTTCCCTGAGTCTCCGGGTTCGTGGATCCCGTTAAAAGGGATCCTGCTCGCAGCGCCACTTTCTGTTGCGGAGAAAAGTGTTTTATAACGAAATAACTCGGCCGAGACACCAGGGAGTCGCTTCAGGAGTTTTTATTTTCAAGATATCCCACCAAAATACCGGGGCTGCTCTGTCTGAGCACGGACCAGCCGGTTTAATTCATACAAAGGTACAAACAATAGACACATGACACACTGAAGCTCTGAGAGCGTCCACCATATAAGGGAGAAAGCAGTTGTAATTGGTTGATTCAAAAAGAAACCATTCAAAGTCTATGGCGGAATGCAGAGGGTCTACTGTCTTATTCAGCAGCGTATAGCTTAACCTACTGAGGGTCCTTGTTACGATTAATAGACTTAAAAGTGGCAGCGCACCACTTACTTTTAACTCTGTCACCCACGAAAACTTTCTTTACTAATTTTTTCTTCCACACCTCCCAACCCCTGATCCCGTCCCCCTGACCCCCAATCTGCGACCCCTGACCTGTCTCCGTCCTGGCTGTGCAGGAGATGGGCCGACACGATGACCTGTGGTCCCTCTTCTACATGCTGGTGGAGTTCGCTGTCGGTCAGCTGCCCTGGAGGAAGATCAAGGACAAGGTACACCCCCCCCCCCGGTGAGGAGGGTGGAGCAGGGGGACATGGGGTGGGTGGCAGATCAGGGGGCCAGACGTGTGGGGGCGGGGTCGGTTGGCCTGGGTCTCGGAGGGCCTCTGGCCCTGGGTCTGGGATGGGCTCCAACCCAGGGTCTTGGAAGGGCAAAGGGCTCCGGGCCTGGGTCTAGGTGCGGCTTTGGGACTAGGAGGGCTCTGGGTCTGCAAGGGGCTCTGGGCCTGACCACCTGACCCGGCGCACTGGTTGCCCACAGGAGCAGGTGGGCCTGATCAAGGAGAAGTACGACCACCGCATGTTGCTCAAACACATGCCGTCCGAGTTCCATCTGTTCCTCGACCACGTCTCCACCTTGGATTACTTCACCAAGCCCGACTATCAGGTACCTGCTGCTACCCTGTGTGACTTAGGTCGCGGTCACACCCCACATGCAATGAAGCACCGACATAGGTCAGGGGTCAGGTAGAGGTCATGTTCCATGTGTTCACTGGAGCACTGACACTGAGGTCGGGAGTCAGACACAGAGGTCAAATTCTGTGTGTGTTCCAACAGGCACCTTCTCCACACAGAAGGTGCTGGGTTTGGTAAGAGACCAGCCGACAGACGCACTTCACTGTTGACACATTTCCGCTGGGGCCGGAGAATGGCTTCACCCATCTCCTCTCTCACCACAGAGCTGGATCCTCTGCCCCGTTCCATCCCACCCCCGGCCCTGGCCCCCCACCCTGTTCCTCTGGCCCCAGCCCCTAGTCCCCACCCCTGGTCCCCAGCCCCTTCCCTGTCCCCCTGGTCCCCAGCACCCACCCCAACCTGGCCCCCAGTTCCAGCCCCATCCCCAGTTCCTGCCCCATCCCCCGCTCCTGCCACCAGTCCCCAGCAGCCTTGTCCCATCCCGTCTCCTGATCACAAGCTCCCGCCTCCTGGACATCAGCCCCAGACCCTGCCTCCAGTCCCCAGACCCCAGCATCAGCCTCCAGTCCCCAGCCCCCCACCCCCATCCCATCCCATCGCCGCTGGTCACCAGTTTCCAGCCTGTCTCTGCTCCCCAGCGCCTGCCTCTGGTGCCCAGCACCTGTCCCCCGTCCCATCCCCCAGTCCCCATCCTGTCCTGTTGCCTGATCCCCAACCCTGTCCCATCCCCAGCCCCACCCCTAGTCCCAAGTATCCACCCCACCCTGTCCCCATACGCAATCCCTGCCCTGTCCCTTTCACCATCCCAGCCCCTCTCACCCAAGCCCCACCTAACACCAGCTTGTCCCTGACCCCAGCCCAGCCTGACCCCAACTTGACCCTCCCCGAACCTCACCTGACCCAGCCTGACTCTCTGACCCCAATCCCAGCCTGACCCTGTGACCTCACCCTGACCCAATCCAACCCTTGCCTGACCCAGTCTGACCCTCAACTCCACCCTGACCTGTGACCTCTGCCTGACCCAGACTGACCCTTTGACCTCTGCCTAACCCACTCCAACCCTCACCTGACCCAGCCTGACACCCAACCCCAGCCTGACACTGTGACCCCAGCCTGACCCTGACCCACTCCATCCCACACGATCCAGCCTGACTCCCATCCCCAGCCTGACTCCCATCCCCAGCCTGACTCCCATCCCCAGCCTGACCCCTAACCTCAGCCTGACCCATCCCAACCCTTGCCTGACCCTGTGACCCCAGCCTGACCCTGTAACCCCTGCCTGACCCCTGACCCCCTGCCTTGCCTGCAGCTGATCATGTCGTTGTTGGAGAGCAGCAGCAAGGAACGTTGCATCACCGAGAATGAGGCCTTCGACTGGGAGAGAGGGGGCACAGACGTGTTGTCCACCAGCACCCCCACCCAAGCTCAGCTCCACACCAAGCAGACTGCCGCCATGTTCGGGTGAGTCCAGGGGTTGTAGATGGGATGGACGGAGCCCCAGGAGGGGTAGGAAGACAGATTGATGTCCGGGGGTGGGGACAGGAGATCGACGGGGGTATGGGGAGGAGATGGGGGAGTGGAAGGGGGTCTGGGGGTGATCAGGACCACCACTGACAGCACCTCCCCCTCCAGGGTGACCCCGGTGCCTGGCAAGGGGCTGCGGGAGAACACGGATGGGAGTCCAGGGAAGGCAAAGCGGAATGAATGGACTCAGGGGGAGGGGACAGGAAACGTGGACAGGGGTCTGGGGGAGGGGACATGTGGATGGGAGAGGACAGACGAGGGTTATGGGGAGGAGAGGGGGGTTTGACAGGGGATGGGGGAATGGATGGGGTCTGAGCGAGGGACGGGAATCTGGGGGAGGGAATGGGGAGGGGATGAAGGAGGACGGGGGTTTGGGGGAGTGGATGGGGGGTCCGGAGGTGACTACGACCACCACTGACACCACCTCCCCCTCCAGGGTGATCAACGTGACCCCGGTACCTGGCGAGGGGTTGCGGGAGAACACGGATGACGTGCTGCAGGATGAGCACCTGAGTGACCAGGACAACCCCCCTGCCATTACCCCAGGACGTCCAACAGAGCTGTCGGCCGCCCCCCCTAATCTTCTCCTGGAGCCCCCCCACAACCTGCTGCTGGAGAACGATGGCTGGGACGATACCGACATCAACCGCAACAAACTGCGCATCCATGTTGGCAAGGTTAGGGATCACAGGACGCGTCACTCACCCCCCCGGGGGGGGGCGTTACCGTCAGTGACCCCAGGGGCCGGGGGTGGTTACTGTCAGTGACCCAGGGGGGAGGGCGTTACTGTCAGTGACCCCATGGGGAAGGGATTACTGTCAGTGACCCTGAGAGGAGGGGGGTTACCGTTAGTGACCCCTGGGGGAGGGTGTTACCGTCAGTGACCCCAGGGGGCGGGGGGTTACTGTCAGTGACCCCGGGGGGGGAGGGCTTTACTGTCAGTGACCCCAGGGGGAAGGGATTATTATCAGTGACCCTGAGGGGAGGGGGGTTACCGTCAATGACCCCAAGGGGAGGGTGTTACCGTCAGTGACCCCAAGGGGAGGGGGGTTACCATCAGTGACCCCAGGAGGTGGGAGGTTACCGTCAGTGACCCCAGGGGGCGGGGGGTTACTGTCAGTGACCCTGGGGGGAGGGTGTTACCATCAGTGACTCCAGGGGGAAGGGATTACTGTCAGTGACCCCGAGGGGAAGAGGGGTTATTGCCAGTGACCCCAAGGAGAGGGAATTACGGTCAGTGACCCTTTGGGGGAGGGGGGTTACTGCTAGTGACCCCAAGGAGAGGGGATTACGGTCAGTGACCCTTTGGGGGAGGGGGGTTACTGCTAGTGACCCCGGGGGGAGAGGGTGGGGGAGGAGATTACTGTCAGTGACCCTGGGGTATGGGCTGCTCAGTCCAGGGTGTCTGGCCTGACCTGACTCCTTGCTCTCCCTCTGTGCAGACGCCGGCGTGTGTGGAGGATGAGCTGAGCCGCCAAGTCTGCCCTGCATCACCGCTCCGAGGGGCAGCCGACTCCCTCACCCAAGCTGCCCTGCGATGTCGCCGCGTCCACAGTCCCGAGTCTGACCGGCTGTCCACCGCCGAGATCCGCGGAGAGGCTGCCGACCGCCGGTGAGTGCCCTTTCCTGCCCACGACCCGCTCTTCCCCTTCCCCGCTGCGCCTCCCCGCCGCACAGTCATCCACTGCCCCACCCCCACCCCCACTGTTCCTACACTCCTCTCCCCTTCCCCTGCCCCACCCCCTCTCTCCTCCCCACCTCACATCCCTGCTCTTATATTTCTATTCCAGCATTGGATTCGCCTTCTTCCCCACTGACTCGCTCTGCGAGTTCACTGTCAGGCTCCAGGATCCTAGGCCCTTCCCATCTGAGGATTTCCAGTTTTCTCCCCATTTAGAAATCATCTGCCTGTTTGTTTTTTCTACCCAAGTGCACGACCGGGTTCTTTTTACCATGTGTTGAATTTGTCCTGTCTCTGCCCATTCTCCTCACCTCATGGTTGTAAACTGCCCCAAGACTCACCCACCACGTTCAGTAATCCCTCTGCCATCGGGGTCCATGATTAGTGAATGGTTGCTTCAGGTGGGATGAAACAGTTTGAAACCCACTCTTTTAATCATCCCTCATTGACTCGTTATATGCATGGATTCATAACTCCATGGATTCATAACCCCAACGGTTGCTTCTGGTGGGATGTGGATGGGAAGAAACAGTTTGAAACCCACTGTTTTAATCGTCCCTCATGGACTCGTTATGTGCACGGATTCAGAATCCATAGGAAATGGGCCAACGACAATTTTTCTCAAGCAAAATATTTCGTCACAACTGGGTCTGGAGCAGTGATTCTCAACCTTCCCTTCCCACCCACATCCCACCAGAACCAACCCCTCACTGATCACAGAGCCTTGATGGCACAGGGGTTACTTAAGGTGGAGTGGGGGCAGTTTGAAAACCACTATTGTAACCTGTCCCAGTCCTTCTTCAGCCTCCGTCATTCATCAACACTCCCTACTCCTCCACCCACCTTCATATCGTATGTAAACCTGGACACAAACCCATTAATTCTGTCATCTAACATACAACATATAAAGAAGTGGCCCAAACTCCAACCCCTCCAGCAACTGGCAGCCGACCAGAATAGGATCCCTGATTTCTGACTCTGCTTCCAGCCAACGCTCTCCCCACTCTAGTACATTTCCTGTCATACCAGGGGCTCTCGTCCTGCTCAGCAGCCTCATGTGTGGCACCTTGTCCAAGCCCATCTGAAAATCCAAACATCTCCCTGGTCCAGCCGGTTGGTCACTTCCCCAAAGAGTTCCAACAGGTTTGTCAAGCACAATTTACGGAAACCACGCTGGCTTTAGCCAGTTCTGTCATGTGCCTCCAAGTTCTCCATAACCTCACGCTTGACAATCAACTCCAACATCTTCCCCACCACTGACGTCAGACTCACTGGCCGATCATTTCCTTACCGCTCCCCTGTCGCCAAATCCCGCCCCGCCCCCCCCCGTCATCTCCTACCTACTTCCCCCTCCGTGAACGACTCCCCACGACTCTCCGTGATCATAAGTGGGTGCTGGGGCCTGATGCCTGATGTCTCCTTGTTGTTGTGCAGGTCTCGGGTGGAGCTGTTGATGTCTCCGTCGCGACAGGCTCAGGGACCGTGTGCGGAGGGGGCATGGGGTGAGGGTCGGGCCAGTTCGGGAGAGCAGGAGGGGCTGAGCACGGCCTACCGATCAGTACCCCTTGCCGAAGAGGAGGACTTCGACAGCAAGGACTGGGTGATCATTGAGAAAACTGAGCTGAAGGACTTCCCACCGGGGGCGCATCCCAGCTCGTCCACAACATCTGACGAGGAACCTGAGGAGCTTCGGCCGCTGGAGGGGTCCCGGACCCCTGCACCAGCCCCCGCCCAGGAGGTCAGTAGGAAGGAGGGGCAGCCCAGCAGCCCTGTCCGATCCCCACTGCATCACTCCCAGACGGGAGCATCTAACCGTCACAGCGAGTCCTCAGAGCAACAGGTAGGTCTCGGGACCTCGGCCCTCGCTGACCCCCACCCAACCCAATGCCCTCCTCCTGGTCCCAGCCCAGCTCCCACCCACCCCGATCCCCACCTCCCAAACCTTCTCACAACCCAGCCCCCACCCACCTCAACCACCACCCATCCCCATCCCCCCAACCTGGACCCAACTCAACCCCCACCTACCCCGATCCCCGCCTATCCCCTTTCCCAACCTCTACCCACCCCCTCCCTCACCTCCCCAACCCCCATCCACTCCGATCATCTCGTCCAGGACCCCAAACCAACCCCCACCAACCCCCATCCACTCTGATCATCTCACCTAGTACCCCTACCCACCCCGATTCCCAACACACACCTGCACTTCCCGTCTCCTCTCCCCATCTACCCCTCCCCGTCTCCCTCTCCCCATCTCTCCCCTTCCAGTCTCCCCTTCCTGAACCCCACCCCACCTTCCCTCAAACCGCTGTCCTTCCCTACCCCTACACTGACTCCTCCCAAGCTCTCACTCACTACCCCATATCCCCTCCCCTTCCCTACCCTACTCACTGCCCCCTCCCATTCTCCCCTGCCCATCCCCTGAATATTCTGCCCCCTATCCCATTCCTTGCCCCCACCTATTCCCTTCCCCTGCTCGTTCCACACCTCCCCTCTCCATCCCACCCATTCCCCCTCCCCTGATCCTATCGCCACCTCCCCACCCCTCCCATCCCCCCACTCCTACTGCCCCCTCCTCTCACTTCCCACTCTCTCATCCCCCCACTCCTACTGCCCCCTCCCCTCGCTGCCCTCCCTCTCTGCAGTTCACTGGATCCCTGCCCCCATGGGCCGCTCCCTGATAATCCTTTGACCTCAATCTGACTGACCCCAGCCTTTGTTCTGTACTGTACCAATCCACCGACCTCCAAAGATCCCACTACCCCTGGTGACCCCGCAACTAACTGACCCTTCCCTTCATTTTGCAATGTGCACTAGACCTGTGACCCCCCCCCCATGATCTATGCCCCCTGGTGGTGCAGCCAATTGACTCTAGCCTTTGTCCCCTTGATCCTTGTCACCCACAGTGACCCTTGCACCTGACTGACCCCAGTCTTTTTTGTAGCATGTGCCAGATCCCTGCCCCCCAGTGAACTATGGACCCGCAACCTCTGGTAACGCCCAGTAACCTCTGCCCTCCAGTAACCCCAGGTGACCCTTGGTCCCATGACCTTACGACGGACTAACCCCAGCCTTGGTTTTGCTGTGTGTGCTGGACCCCTGCCGCCCATGACACCCGGTGACCCCCAGTGACCTCTGCCCCATGACCTTGCATCTGACTGACCCCGCCCTTTGTTTTGCAGTGTGTGCCGGACCCCTGCCCCCCTCAGACGGGGCCTCGTTGCAGCCCCTTGCGCCGACTGGCCTCCTCGGTCTTCTCCTCCTCATCCCTGGACACGGAGCCACTCCCTCCTGCCGGCACGACCTTCCTGCAACGCAGCCGCTCGGCTGACAGCAGTCCGGCACGACAGGCCTCGACCCGCCGTCACCTGCCCCTGGTCACCGGCAACCCCCGCCTCATGCCCTCCGTGCTGCGCATTTCCCGTAGCCAGCTGCAACAGGTGTGGGCTCGCTTCCTATCACGGACCTGACCCCTGCCCTAGCCCTGGCCTACTGGGTCCCTGCCCCCAGCTCCCGCCCACTGAGTTCCAGCCCCTGGCCCCTGCTCCTAGCCCTGCCCGCTGGGTCCCTTCCCCCGGCTTCTGCCCACCGGGTTCCAGCCAGGATCTCATCTGGGACCCACACCCCAGACCCAGACCACGGAGTCCCAGGCGGGACAGTCCCCAGTCCCTGGTCTCAAACCCCTGCCCACAGGGACCCAGCCCCCAGTCTGCAGGGACCCCACCTCACTAAACCCCTACCAACCTGGGACCATCTACTGAGCCCCTGGCCCACCCAGGCCCCACATCCCAGGACACCACCCAGATCCCCACCTCACAGTGGGCCTGTGGGGGAAGGGTGGTGTGGCTGATGGAGCAGCTGCTCTGTCCTCAATGTTGCTGGACTCAGTGGGGTTCTTGAATTGTATCCCCCCCACCCAGACCGATGGGGAGTGTTCCCTCACCCTGACAGGTGTGAAGTGTTCCTGTCATCGCACCCAGGGGTGATCCCTCTCCCACCCAGGGGAATCCCTCCCTGACCCAGGGGTGATCCCTCTCCCACCCAGAGGTATCCCTGGTCTCTGCTGTACCTGTTGTTGGCTGGGCAGGCCCCAGGTGATGGAGAAGTGGGGACTTGGGCTGAACCCAGGGGGATAGTTGCTGAGGCAGAAGGCCTGCACTGCAGCACACTGACTCTGGCCCCGTCCCGTGTGATGCCGATCTAAACTGGACTCTCGACTGTGAATACAAGGGGGAGGTGGGATCCTTGCATGTGATCAGGGCCTGGCTCTGCCCTGTGCATGGTTGCGTGCTGTAAATACTGGCCCCGGATTGTACATGGTAATTTCTAGCCCCGCGGCCTGGTGCAGAGTGGCGCGAGGATTCAGGCGGAACTCTAGACTTGAATTTGTGCCTTTTGCCCGTACGGTGTGGGAGACACCTGCGTAGCAGCTGTATATTTGGCCAATATGATTAAAGCTTGGAGATCAGACTCACCTGCTGTTGACTCCGACTCTTCTTAGTCTCGTCTCTTTTGTGAATGATCCATGTGCTGGACGCGGTTTACTGACCCCTCCCAGACACACAGACAGCAGGGCAGGTGGCAGGGCTACCCTCCATGCCACGGGAGAGGGAAGGGGTGGGATGTGGGTCCCAGCGGTTCCCCACTCTGCACGGCAGGGCAGCAAAGGCACAAATTCATTTTTACAGTGTCCGCGCGTTGCTTGCACAGCTTTCCCTGCCCCTCCTGTCAGGGTGCTGCTCCTGTCCACAGGCAGCCAAGCTCCCAGCCTTGCTTGCCCCCAGGGCGCTGGTACTCAGCCAGGTCCACAGAGCAGCGACAGCCCCTTCTGCTGCTGGCTGCTTTACTCCAAGCCCTGCCCTCCTGACTTCACTATGGGATGGGACGGTGTGGTGGGAGCTTCACTCTGTCCCTGACCCCAGGAGTGTGTGATGGATCGGTGTGGAGGGAGCTTCATTCTGTCCCTGATCCTGGAATTGTGTGATGGGACAATGTGGAGGGAGCTTCACTCTGTTCCTGACCCCGGGAGTGTGTGATGGGACGGTGTGGAGGGAGTTTCCCTCTGTGTCCCACCAGGGGAGTGTGTGATGGGACAGTGTGGAGGGAGCTTCTCTCTGTGTCTGACCCCGGGAGTGTGAGATGGGACGGTGTGGAGGGAGCTTCACTCTCTGTCTGACCCCAGGAATGTGTGATGGGACGATGTGGAGGGAGCGTCACTCTGTGTCTGACCCTGAGAATGTGTGATGGGATGGTGTGGAGGGAGCTTCACTATGTGTCCTACCTGGGGAGTGTGTGATGAGACGGTGTGGAGGGACCGTCACTCTGTGTCTGACCCCGGGAGTGTGCGATGGAATGGGGGAGAGGGAGCTTCACTCTGTGTCTGACCTTGGGAATGTGTGATGGGACGGTGTGGAGGGAGCTTCACACTGTATCTGACGCTGGGAGTGTGTGATGGGAGAGTGCAGAGGGAGCTTCACAATGTATCGGAGTCTGAGAGTGTGCGAGTGGACAGTGTGGAGGGAGGGAGCGTGTGGTGGGCCGGTGTGGATTGGAGGGATTGTGTGAGTGGACGGTGCGGAGGGAGGGAGTGTGTGGCAGGGCAGTGCGGATGGATGGAGTGTGTGATGGGACGGTGTGGATGGAGAGAACGTGTGAGGGCACGGTGCGGATGGAGGGAGTATGACGGGAAGGTGCGGAGGGAGGGGGGAGTATGTGATGGGAAGGTGCGGAGGGAGGGAGTGTGTGAGGGATGGTGCAGAGGGAGGGAGTGTGTGAGGGACAGTGCGGATGGAGGGAGTCACACTCTACCCATCGGTCAGGGGGTTGGGGACACTCTCCCCACCGGTCAGTGGGTTGGGGACACTCTCCCCACCGGTCAGGGGGTTGGGGACACTCTCCCCACCGGTCAGGGGGTTGGGGACACTCTACCCATCGGTCAGGGGTTGGGGACACTCTACCCATCGGTCAGGGGGTGGGGACACTCTCCCCATCGGTCAGGGGGTGGGGACACTCTCCCCACCGGTCAGGGGGTTGGGGACACTCTCCCCACCGGTCAGGGGGTTGGGGACACTCTACCCCATCGGTCAGGGGTTGGGGACACTCTCCCCACCGGTCAGGGGGTTGGGGACACTCTCCCCACCGGTCAGGGGGTTGGGGACACTCTCCCCACCGGTCAGGGGGTTGGGGACACTCTCCCCACCGGTCAGGGGGTTGGGGACACTCTCCCCACCGGTCAGGGGGGTGGGGACACTCTCCCCACCGGTCAGGGGGTTGGGGACACTCTCCCCACCGGTCAGGGGGGTGGGGACACTCTCCCCACCGGTCAGGGGGTTGGGGACACTCTCCCCACCGGTCAGGGGGTTGGGGACACTCTCCCCACCGGTCAGGGGGTTGGGGACACTCTCCCCACCGGTCAGGGGGGTGGGGACACTCTCCCCACCGGTCAGGGGGTTGGGGACACTCTCCCCACCGGTCGAGGGGCAATACTGTCCAGCAATTCTCTGGATTGCAGCTCTGTCAGTACCTCCCCACACCCTCCATTCCTCCCCCCACCCTCTGTCCTCTTCTCTGCCAAGGCAACTCTTGTTCGTCTCTCCTGTCTTGTTTCTACTCGAGTCTCTGATTGCTGCTGATACAGAGGCCTCTAGAACCTAGAACATTCCACCCAGTATATGCCCTTCAGCTCACGATGCTGTGCAACCCATGTAATCCCACTCAACAATCTAACCCTTCCCTCTCTTACACCCATAACCTCTATTTTCCTTCCATCCATAAAAAAATCCCCAGTGTCTGAACTTTCCTGAGTCTCTTTAATGCCCCCAATGTTCCAGCCTCCACCACCCCTGGTGAGACATTCCAGGCCCCCACAACTCTCTGTGTAAAGAACTTCCCCCCCCCTCCCACACCCCCCCCCCCCCGACGTTTCCCCTAAACTTCCCTCCCTTCACTTTGTACACACATCCTCTGGTGTTTGCTGATCCTGCCCTGGGAAACAGGCGCTGGCCGTCCACCCTGTCTATGCCCCTCAGAATCTTGTCGACCTCGATCAAGTCTTCTCTCATCCTTCTACACTCCAGAGAGAAAAGTCCCAGCTCTGCTCACCTGACCTCATAAGACTTGTTTCCAAATCCAGGCAACATCCTCGGAAATCCCCTCTCCACAGTTTCCACATCCTTTGTATTACAAACCAGCCAGCTGAACACAATAATATGGTCCAACCAGAGATGTGTAATGCTAAAAATATAACTTCATGATTCTTGGTCAATCCCTCATTAATGAAGCCCAGCAGACCATAGACCTTACCTATTCTGGCAAACTCCAGGGCACCTTTGAGGGATGTACAGATTCCTGCTGTTCCTCCACACTTTTAGGTATCCAACCATTAACCCTGTCCTTAGCCACTTGGTTTGTCCTTCCAAAATACACCACCTGACACTTGTCTGCATTAAACTCCATTGGCCATTTTTCAGCCCATTTTCCAGTTGGTCCAGATCCCTCTCCAAGCTTTGAAAACCTTCCTCACTGTCCACAACGTCTCCAATCTTAGTGTCATCTACAAACCTGCTGATCCAATTCACCACATTATCATCCAGATCATTGATACAGACAACAAACAACAATGGACCCAGCACCGATCCCTGAGACATCACCATTAGTCACAGGCCTCCAGTCTGAGAAGCATCATCCACCACTACTCTCTGGCTTCTCCTGTCCAGCCATTGTCAAATCCAGTCACTACTTCACCATGAATCCCCAGTGTCTGAACTTTCCTGACCAACCTCCCATGTGGGACCTTGTCCAAGGCCTCACTAAAGTCCATGTGGACAACAGCCACAGCCTTTCCTTCATCAACTTTCCAGGTGACCTCCTCAACAAACTCTACAAGATTTGTTAAACACAACCTACCATGCACAAAGCCAGAATGACTGTCCTTAATCAGCCTTTGGCCGTCCAAATACTTGTATATCCCATCTCTCAGAACACCCTCCAATAATTTGCCTACTACTGGCGTCAGGCTCACCAGCCTGTAATTTCCTGGTTTAATTTTGGACCCTTTGTTAAACAACGCAACAACATGAGCTCCCCTCCAATCCTCCAGCAACTCACCGTGGCGAAGGACGTTTTAAATATTTCTGCCAGGGCCCCTGCAATTTCAACACGTCTCCCTCAAGGCCCGAGGGAATATCATGTCAGATCGGGGGATTTATCTACCTTTATTTGCTGTGAAGCAGCAAGCCCCTTCCCCTCTTTAATCCGATATGTTTCCTGCCACTACTGTTCATTTCCCTTCCTTCCTTATAGACTCTGCCAGTTTCCTGAGTAAATACTGAGGCAAAAACACTGTTTAAGATCTCCCCCACCTCGTGACACTCCACACAGATGACCACTCTGATCCTCTAGGGGACCAATTTTGTCCCTTACTATCCTTTTACTGTTAACGGACCTGCAGACCCCTGCGTGTTTACCTTCACATTATCGGCCAGAGCAACCTTGTGTCTTTTTTTACCCTTCCTGATTTTCTTCTTGACTATTTCCTGATATTTTCTGTATCTTCTAGTTCCTCATTTGCTCCTTGTTGCCTATACCTGTGACACACCTCTCTCTTCTCAGATCCACAATATTCCCTGAAAACCAGGGTTCCCTCTGCCTGGTAACTTTGCCTTTAATCCTGACAGGAACCTGCAAACTCTGCACTCTCAAGATCTCGCCTTTGAAGGCCTCCACTTACTGAACACGTCCTTGCCAAAAAACAACATCCCAATCCCCTTTTCCTAGATCCTTTCTCATTCACACAAAAATGGCCTTTCTCCAATTTAGAATCTCAGCCCGAGGCCCAGACCCATCCTTCTCCATCATTAATTAATGACATTATGGTCAGTGGACCCAAAATGACCCACTACACATACGTTTGTCACCCATCCTGGCTCGTTCTCTAATAGAAGATCCAGTTCTGCATCCTCTCCCATTGGGACATCTATATATTGATTTAGAAAACTTTCCTGAACACATTTGACAAACTCCAAGTCGTCCAGCCCTTTTACAGGATGGGAGTCCCAGTCAATATGTGAAAGTTAAAATCCCCGACTATCACAACCTGCTATCTCTCTACAGATCTCTACAGACCCCTATCAGTGTGGTCACACCTTTCCCATTCCTCCGCCCCACCCATATACCCTCTGCAGACAACCCCTCTGGGCTGTCCTATCCAAGCACAATAGACAATAGGAGCTGGAGTAGGCCCTTCGGCCTGTCGAGCCAGCACCGCCATTTTACAGATCATGGCTGATCACTACTATCAGTACCCCTTTCCAGCCTTATCCCCATAACCCTTAACTCCTTTGCCCACTAGAGTCTTATCTAACTCTCTTTTGAACATAATCAGCGAATCTGCCTCTACCAACCTCTGTGGCAGAGCATTCCACAGATTCACATTTCTCTGGGTTTTTAAAGTGAGTTGAACCAACTGACTTTAATAGAACTCTCGTGTGTCGGTGATATTTTCCCTGCCCCCACCCCGATCACGTCTGAAACATCAGACCCCTGGAACATTGAGCTGCCAGTCCTGCCCCTCCTGCAACCGCCTCACTAATTGCAATAAAGTCGTAATCCCACGTAGCAAATCCTCGCCCTGAGCTCATCCACCTTCCCAACAATACTCCTCTCATTGAAATATCCTTGTCTGACCCTTTACTGTCCTCGACCTATCTGCTCTAACACTCTGGTTCTCCTCCCCCTGCCCATCTAGTTTAAACCCCTCCCCACCCCCACCACAGAGCAGCACTAGGAAACCTACCCCCAAGGATGCTTGTCCCCCTCCAGTTCAGGTGCAAACCATCCCGTCAGAATAGGTTCCACCTTCCCTGGAACAAACCCCAATTATCCAGAAACATGAAGCCCTCCCACCTGCACCTTCTCTTTAGTCATGTGTTTCGCTGCATTATCTTACCATTTCTAGCCTCACCAGCACATGGCCCGGTTGCACTCCCGAGACCACCACCCTGCAGGTCCTGTCCTTCAACTTTGCACCTAACTCCCTAAACCCTCTTTGCAGGACCTCCTCACTCTTCCACATGGACCATTACATCTGGCTGTTCACCCTCCCAACCGAGAATACCAAGCAACTCCTGTAGCTCCTCTCTATCACCCTCTCTGCCTCCCGAATGATCTGGAGTCCATCCAGCTTCAGCTCCAGTTCCTTTACACGGTCTCCCAGGAGCTGCAGCTGGATGCACCTTTTGCAGGTGTCATCATCAGGGACAATTGTGCTGTCCCAGATTTCCCACATCCCGCAGTCGGAGCATCCACTGCCCTCGCTGCTGACTCCGTTACTTCCTCCCAATTTAATTAAAGAATTAATTAAAATATTAAGGATTGCTGAAATATCAAAATTTGAACGTCCATTTACCGCTTCTCCAGCTGAAGGGTGCCTCGCGGACCCTTCACCCTCACTGAAGGCTGCCCCACCTCCTTTTATCACCTACAACAACCTTCAGCACCATCCATGTTGTCATCTGCAGATCCCCAATATCCCTCGAAAACCAAGGTTCCCTGTGCCTGCGAACCTCGCCTTTAATCCTGATGAGAACATACATACTCTGTTTTCTCAACATTTCCCCTTTGAAGGTCTCCACTTCCTTCGCACGGCCTTGCCCGAAAACAACTTCTCCCAATCCACGCATTCTAGATCCTTTCTCATTTCCTCAAATTTAGCCTTTCTCCAATTTAGAATCTCAGCCTGAGGCCCAGACCCATCCTTCTCCATCATTAACTGGAAACTAATGGCATTATGGTCATTGGCCCCAAAATGTTTTCCTACACATACGTCTGTCACCTGTCCTGTCTCAATCTCTAGTGAGACTCCACTTAGAGAATTGTGTTCAGTTCTGGTCACCTCATTACAGGAAGGATGTGGAAGCTGTGTAGAGGGGGCAGAGGGGATTTCCCAGGATGTTGCCTGGATTGGGAAACAAGTCTAATGAGGCCAGGTTAGCAGAGCTGGGACTTTTCTCTTTGGAGTGTAGAAGGATGAGAGGAGACATGATAGAGGTCGACAAGATTCTGAGAGGCATAGATAGGGTGGACGGCCAGCGCCTGTTTCCCAGGGCAGGATCAGCAAACACCAGGAGATGTGTACAAAGTGAAGGGAGGGAAGTTTAGGGAGACGTCAGGGGGAAGTTCTTTACACAAAGAGATGTGGGGGCCTGGAATGCTTCACCAGGGGTGGTGGTGGAGGCTAGAACATTGGAGGCATTTAAGAGACATGGATGGAAGAAAAATAGAGGGTTTTGGGGTAGGGAGGGATTAGTACTTTTTTTAAGGAATATATGGGTTAGCACAACATGGAGGGCTGAAGGGACTGTGCTGGGTTGTAATGTTCTACGTTCCCTAATGGGAGATCCAGTTCTGCGTCCTCTCCCGTTGGTCCCTTTATATATTGATTTAGAAAACTTTCCTGAACACATTTGACAAACTCCAAGCCATCCAGCCCTTTTACAGGATGGGAGTCCCAGTCAGTATGTGGAAGTTAAAATCTCTACGATCACAATATTCTGTTCCTTACATCGGTCTGCTACCTCTCTACAGATTTTCCCCTCCAATTCTCTCGGACTATTGGACGTTTATAATACACCCCTATCTGTGTGGTCATATATAGAACTCCACAACAGCCTCTTCGACCATGATGTTGTACCAACCTATGCAAACCTACTCAAAAACAAAACCCTCCCTACCCCGTATCCCTCTGTTTTTCTTCCATCCATGTGCCTGTCTGAGAGTCTTTTACATGCCCCTAATGTTCCAGCTGCATCACCTCCACATTCCAGGCCCCCACACACTGCGTTTACAAAAAACCTATATGTTGCCCCTATACATTCCTCTGCTCACCTTGTACAATGTCCTCTCGCATTTGCTGCTCTCGCCCGTAGGAAAGGTTGGCTGCCCACCCGATCTTGACAGGTCCATCTTGTAGATCTCTATTACCTTTCTCGTTCCTCCGCTCCACCCATATGGCCTCAGTAGACAGGCCCCTGGGCTGTCCTGCCTGTGCACAGCTGGGATGTTTTCCCTGACGAGCAAAGCCACTCCTCCCCCTTTCACCCCCCGTTCTATCATGTCTGAGCTGCTAGTCCTGCCCCTCCTGCAGCCATGTCTCACTAATGTTCACAATGTGATAATCCCACATCCCAATCCATGCTCTAAGCCCGTCTGCCTTTCCTACAACATTCCTTGTGTTGAAATAGATGCCCCTGAGAACATTTCCACCACGTCCAATTTTCAATTCAGGGATGGGGCATGGGTCAGAGGTCAATGGGACGGGAATCAGAAGTCGGCAGGACTGGATATAGGTCAGAGGTCAACATGACGGTGTGTAGGTCAGAGGTCGGGATGTGGGTCAGAGGTCGACGGATGGGGTGTGGGTCAGAGGTTGGTGGGACTGGGTGTGGGTCAGAGGTCAACAGTGTGGGTCAGAGATCGGCTGGATGGGGTGTGGATTAGAGTTTGGTGGGATGGAGTGTGGTCAGAGGTCAGTAGGACAGGGTGTGGGTGAGAGGTCGGCAGGACGGGGTGTGGGTCAGAGGTCGGGTGGGGTTCAGAGACCTGTCAATAAGGTGGGTGTTTGTGGTTTCAGGTTGTGCTGCCAGTGGATCGGATGGCCCCAGGAGTTCCCCCCTGCCCTCCTCAGCTGTGGGTGATACCAGGTTGGCAGCTGGTGCATTGTGAGCAGGGCGCTGAGCATCCTGGTCCCGAGGAGGTGGAGGAGGAAGCGGAGGGAAGCAGCAGTCAGAGCAGCAGCCAGCAGGCTGCCCCCTCCACCCTGCTGGCCGAGGACGGACAGGGAGGCCGTGGGCCAGTCGGAGAGGCCGAGGCTGGTCCCGAGGCAGAGGAGGGCTCCCGCACCCTGGTGCTCTTCTCGCCGGCAGAGCCGCAGCGTTCTCCCCTGCCCGCTGAGGGGGACCAGGGTACGCTGGCGGCCGTCACCCCGCAGAGTGAGAGGCCACAGCCCCTGGGTAGCCAACTGGACGTATCTGAACCAGGCACCCTCTCTTCCCTGCTCAAGTCAGAGGCCAGGCCTGTGGGGCAGACCCTGACTGCGGCCTCCTGCCCCTTCACCAAGGTGGAACGTACCTTTCTGCACATCGCTGAGAAGAGTCACCTCAATGTCATGTCATCCAGTGGTAGGCTCCTTCCCCAACAGCACTACCAGTTCTTCCAGCTCCCCTGGTCCCCCGAGCTCCCCCGGCCCCCCATGCTCGCCCAGCTCCCTGAGCTCCCCCGCCTCTCTGAACCCCCCCGGCCGCCTGAGCTCCCCTGCGCCCCTGAGACCCATCAGTCCCCTGAGTTGCCCCGCCTCCCCCAGCCCCATGAGACCACTCAGCTCCCCAACTCCCCTGTGTCCACCCAGCCCCCCGAGACTCTCCTGCACCCCAGAACCCCTGTGCCTCCCCAGTCCCCCGAGTCTCCCCGCCCTCCCGAAACCCCTCAGATCCCCGAGATTCCCCTGCCCCACTGGGCCCCAGTAGCCGAGGATGGCTTGCACAATGGGCTGCTGTCCCGCCAGGAGAGCAGCCTGTCCCAGTCTCCGTCAGAGCAAGAGTTCACCAGACATACACCCCCTCCGGAGCGGGGGTCTGCCAGACGCACATCCCCCCCAGACTGGGGGTCTGCCAGATGCACGTCCCTCCTGGAACAGGGGTCAGGGACCAGGTCCCCCCTGAACCGGGCTCCACGTAGGAGTCGGATCCCAGTGCTGCAATCAGAGGAAGATACAGGAGGAGACCATTCAGCCCCACTCTCGCTGCGGGAGAGACTAGCCCAGCGGGGGTGTCGGCAGCCCGGCCTGTCCCGCCTGCTGCTGGCCAGGAGGCAGAGCCGGGAGACCCCCCAGCTGGGGGGCTCTCCCTCCACCCTCTCCGAAGAGGACAGCACATCTGACGTCTCCCCCCACCCAGCGGCCCATGGGGCAGGCAGCAGGCTGCACAGCAAGATCCCACGCCCCGTCAGCCCGGCCAAGGCCCAGCGGACCCCCCAGGACAAGAGCAGCCCAGCGCCAGCAGCACACCGGTAAGGAGTGGGGTCAGGGGAGGCCACGATCCCTCAGGGTCAGCAGGAGGCCGCTCAGCTTCCTCAGGGTTGGGGAGAGGAAACCCCCATACTGTTCCATCCTGTCCCGGTCCTGCTCCAGTTCTGGTCCTAGACTCCCCCACCCTTCTGGAAACATCCTCCATACGTCCAATCTGTCCAAGACTCAAGTGTTCGATCCCACCTCATCCTTCTGAAACTCCAGCCAATCCAGTCCCAGAGGCTCTCACTCGCTCCTCATTATAGAAACCCTTTCACCCCGGGGATCGTCCTTGCAAACCTCCTCTGGACCCTCCCCAACGCCAACACATCCTTCCTTAAGCAGGGAGCCCAGAACTGCTCCCCACGCTCCGTGTGGCCTGCCCAGGGCCTTCATCACACCCCTGCTCGACTCTCCTCCCCCTCTTGAAATGAATGCTGGCGCTTGCCTTCCTCTCACTGACTCTACCTGTGGGTTGGCCCTGAGGGGGATCTTCAGGATTCCTTTACTGTCGTGTAACAATCCAGAAAATGTAATATTTCTCCCTGCTGATGGACAGACGAAGCTTCACGTTAGCATTGCCTGGCGCCTCCAACAGTAGGTGAAAGAAAAGCAAAATAGAGTCCCTTCAGAGACCTCAAGTGTCCATGGATTCACCTCCAGCCACACAGACCCCCATCGGGCCCCCAAGCTCCAGGTCTGAACCTCTGACATGGTCAGGAAGCCTTCAGCACCCAAGGCCCTTCGGGAGCCCCTCTAGACCCCTCTTCCCCCCCCCCCCCCCCTCACCTCATGAATCCTGGTTCTGGGAGTCCCTCGGCCTAAAGTCGCCGAGCCACTCCCCGGTCCACCAGCATGGTCACCGTCCTGGAAGGGCATCTCCTCTCCTTCTCTAATGGGGGAGGGGTGTCCTCATCATTCCTCGTGCCCAGTGTACAGACAATAACCAGACCAGCAGCTTCAATAAACTAATATGGACACTAAGAGGGTCTTGTCTCTCTGCAAGACCAACCTGGAAGGCTAGTCTGTAGCTCTGGACTGCTTTATAGACAAGGTCACCGGGATGCCCTCTGGTGACCTCGTGGTGTCATTACAGATCACCACACCCTGCACTGGTCCACTGGACCCCAGAGTCTCTAACCCCTCGTGATGGCTGCCATACATCAGTGCTGCTGTTTTAATTACAACCTGTTTTAACAGGCGATTTGAAGCCTGTATGGGGCTGCAGCATTAGAACATATAACCATTTACAGCACAGAACAGGCCAGTTCGGCCCAACTAGTCCATGCCATAACAAATCCCCACCCTCCTAGTCCCACTGACCAGCACCCGGTCCATACCCCTCTAGTCCTCTCCCATCCATGTAACTATCTAGTCTTTCCTTAAATGTAACCAATGATCCCGCCTCGACCACGTCTGCCGGAAGCTCATTCCACATCCCCACCACCTTCTGCGTAAAGAAATTTCCCCTCATGTTCCCCTTATAATTTTCCCCCTTCAATCTTAAACCATGCCCTCTAGTTTGAATCTCCCCCACTCTTAATTGAAAAAGCCTATCCACGTTTACTCTGTCTGTCCCTTTTAAATTCTTAAACACCTCGATTGTCCCCTCTCAATCTTCTACGCTCCAGCGAAAAAAGCCCCAGTCTGCACAACCTTTCCCTGTAATTCAAACCCTGAAATCCTGTCAACATTCTCGTGAACCTTCTCTGCACTCTCTCTATTTTGTTTATATCTTTCCTATAATTTGGTGACCAAAACTGTACACAGTACTCCAAATTTGGCCTCACCAATGCCTTGTACAATTTCATCATAACCTCCCTACTCTTGAATTCAATACTCCGATATATGAAGGCCAACATTCCAAATGCCTTCTTCACCACACCATCTACCTGAGTATCAGCCTTGAGGGTACTATTTACCATAACTCCTAAATCCCTTTGTTGCTCTGCACTCCTCAATTGTCTACCATTCAATGTATATGACCTATTTAGATTTGCCTTTCCAAAATGTAACACCTCACACTTATCTGTATTAAATTCCATCAGCCATTTCTCAGCCCACACCTCCAGCCTTCCTAAATCACCTTTTAATCTACGGTAATCTTCCTCACTGTCCACAACACCACCAATCTTTGTGTCATCCGCAAACTTGCTTATCCAATTCTCTACCCCTACATCCAGATCGTTAATATATATAACAAATAATAGTGGACCCAGGACCGAACCCTGAGGAACTCCACTAGTCACCGGCCTCCAATTGGACAAACAATTTTCTACCACTACTCTCTGACACCTTCCATCCAACCACTGCTGAATCCATTTCACTACCTCCTTATTTATACCTAATGCCTCCACCTTTTTTCCTAACCTCCTGTGGGGAATTTTGTCAAAAGCTTTACTAAAGACTAAATAGACAACATCCACAGCTTTCCCTTCATCAACCTTTTTTGTAACCCACTCGAAAAACTCAATCAGGTTTGTCAAGCATGATCTACCCCTGACAAAACCATGCTGATTACTCCCTATCAATCCCTGTACCTCCAAATATTTGTAAATACCATCCCTCAGAACACTTTCCATCAACTTACCCACCACAGACGTCAGACTCACAGGCCTATAATTCCTAGGTTTACATTTAAACCCTTTCTTAAACAGTGGAACCACATGCGCCACCCTCCAATCCTTTGGCACTACCCCCGTGGCCAGTGACATCCTAAATATCTCTGTTAATGGCCCTACTATCTGTCCACAAGCCTCCCTGAGTGTCCTTGGGAATATTTTGTCTGGTCCCGGAGATTTATCCACCTTTATCTTTTTCAACACAGCCATCACTACCTCCTCAGTTATCCTTATATGCTTCATGACCTCCCCACTATTTTTCTTTACCTCAACTGGTTCAATATTTTTTTCCCTAGTGAATACCGAGGCAAAGAAATAATTTAAAATTTCCCCCATTTCCTCAGACTTCTCACTCAGCCTACCCTCGCTATCTACAAGGGGTCCAATTTTATCCCTCACTAATCTTTTACTTTTAATGTACTTATAGAAACCCTTTAGATTTATTTTTACTCTGTCTGCCAAAGCTCTTCGTGCCTTTTTATGGCCTTTCTAATTTCTTTCTTAAGATTCCTTCTAAACTCCTTGTAGTCCTCCTTCAAATTGTCAGCTCCCTGCTCTTTATACCTCTTGTACACCTCCCTTTTTCTCCTAACCAAATTTCCAATATTCCTCGGAAACCAAGCCTCCCTATGACTTCCAGCCTTTCCTTTGATCCTCACTGGGACATAACTACTCTGTACCCTCAAAATATCCTCCATTTCTCATTTACACCCTCACCTGAAAATATCCTGTCCCTCTCAATACTCCCCAAATCCTTTCTTATTCCTTCGAAATTTGCTCTTCTCCAATCCAGAACTTCAACTTTAGGCCCCTCCTTGCTCCTCCCTAAAACTACCTTAAAACTAACAGAATTATGATCACTAGACCCAATTGGATCTCCAACATTAATGTCTGATACCTGACCTAGCTCATTCCCTAACACGAGATCCAGTATTACACTGACCAGAGTCGGTTCTTCTACTAATTGATTCAGAAAACAATCTTGAACACATTTAACGAACTCTAGCCCGTCCAGCCCTCTAACTGTATGGGTATCCCAATCAATGTGAGGGAAGTTAAAATCTCCCATGATCACTACCTTATGATTCTCACACATATACGTTATCTCTCTACACATTTGGTGGTCTGTAATACACTCATATTAGCACCCTCATGCCTCCTTCACCCCTCAATTCCACCCAAACAGCCTCACTGGATAATCCCTCCAGACTATCTTGCCACCTCACGGCAGTAATGTCCTCCTTAACAAGCAGAGCAACTCCTCCCCCTTTTTTTACCCCCTGCTCTATCACATCTAAAACAAATGTATCCTGGAACGTTAAGTTGCCAGTCCTGCCCCTCTTGTAGCCAGGTCTCACTAATTGCCACAATATTGTGACCCCAAGTATCTGACCATGCTCTAAGCTCATCTACCTTGTTCACTATGCTTCTTGCATTAAAATATATGCATTTCAGAGAATGACCCTCACATACATTCTCTATTCTACCTTCTACCCTAATCTCCATCCTACCTTTGTTATCGTTTTTATTCTTATCAAGGTGGCCATGCTCCCTTGACTCTGCTCTCACACTCTGTTCCCCAGCCCCCTGCCAAACTAGTTTAAATCTTCCCCCACAGCTCTAGCAAATCTGCTTGCCAGCACATTGGTCCCCCTCCAGTTCAAGTGGAGTCCATCCCTTTTGTACAGGTCCGACCTTCCCCAGAAGAGATCCCAATGATCCAGAAATCTTATCCCTTGCCCCCTGCACCATCTCTTTAGCCACGCATTCATCCTCCACAACCTCCTATTTCTACCCTCACTAGTGCGTGGCACCGGCACCAATCCAGAGATTACTACCTTGGAGGTCCTGTTTTTTAACTTCCTACCTAATTCTACATAATCCTGTTTCAGGACCTCATCCCCACTTCTAGCTAAGTCATTGGTCCCCACATGGACGACGACTTCTGGCTGTTCTCCTTCCCCTTGCAGAAAGCTATGTACTCGATCAGAGATATCCCTGACCCTGGCACCAGAGAAGCAACAGACCAACCTGGATCCCCGATCTCGTCCCACAAACCTTCTATCTGTCCCTCTGACTAATGAGTCCCCAACTACAAGTATCCTGTTCTTATCCCTCCTTCCCTTCTGAACCTCAGGGGCAGCCCCCATGCCATAGACCTGACCCCCACGACTCATCCCTGATAGGCTGTTCCCCCCAGCAGTATCCAATGCAGAATACATATTGCTGAGTGGCACTTCCACAGGGGTACTCTGCACTGGCACTCTCCCTCCTTTCCTCACAGTCACCCAATTCCCTGACTCCTGCCTTCTAGGGGTGACTGTCTCCCAGGGCAGTTAGACCCTGGGGAGCAGCGCTGAAACTCCATTCCCTGCTCTCCTGGGTCCACACCAGTAGCAGGGTGCCCCGGTTACTGAACGTGGTGTTCCTTCCACTAGAGCACACAGTCAGACACAACTACTCCGTCCTGCCCCGTCTCCCCCTCTGTCTATCTCCCCCCGTCCATCTCCCCCCTTCAACGGTCTCTGCCCAAACTCCCCCTCTGTCCATCTCCCCCCCCCCCCGCCGTCCATCTCCCCACTTCGTCCATCTCATGCCGTGACTCACCTCCATCTATTTCCCCCTCCGTCTGTCTCCTGCCCCGTCTCCCCTCCATCCATTTCCTCCTCCATCTGTCTCCTGCCCCATCTGCTGACCCAGTATCACCCCCATACCACCTGGCCCACCCACACCTCTGTCCCCCAAACTCACCTGTGACCCTCACCCCTGTAATTCCCAACTCTACCACCATCCCAGTAACCCTAACCCCTTTAATCCCACCCATGTAACCTCGCTCCCACCTCTTTACCACCCCCACTGTAACCTCCTTCCCCTTGTCACAACCTAAACCCCTGATCTATACACCCGAAGCCTCCTTGCCACCCCCCCCCCCCCGCCCCTTGAGCCATAGAACATTACAGCAAAGAAACAGGGCCTTTGACCCTTCTAGTCACTTCAAAACCATTTTCCAAATTGGCCTCACCAGCTCCTGTATTCAATACTTTGATTTATGAAGGACAAGATGCCAAAAAATTTCTTTACAACCCTGTCCACCTGTGACGCCACTTTCAGGGAATTCTGTATCTGTATTCCTAGATCCCTCTGTTCTACCCCACTCCTCAGTGCCCGACCATTTACCATGTACATCCTTTTTTGGTTTGTCCTTCCAAAATGCAACACCTCACACTTGTCTGCATTAAACTCCATCTGCCATTTTTCAGCCCATTTTTCCAGCTGGTCCAAATCCCTCTGCAAACTTTGAAAACCTTCCTCACTGTCCACAACGCCTCCAATCTTAGTGTCGTCTGCAAACTTGCTGATCCAATTTCCCACATTATCATCCAGATCATTGATACAGACAACAAACAACAATGGTCCCAGCACCAATCCCTGAGGCCCCACTAGTCACAGGCCTCCAGTCTGAGAAGCATCATCCACCACTACTCCCTGGCTTCTCCATTCCAGCCATTGTCGAATCCAGTTCACTACTTCACCATGAATCCCAGCATCTGAACCTTCCTGACCAACCTCCCACGTGAGACCTGGTTAAAGGCCTCACTAAAGCCCATGTGGACAACATGCACGGCCTTTCCTTCATCAACTTTCTTGGTAACTTCCTAGATAAAACTCCTCCATGACTTCTCTCTCTCTCTCTCTCTCTCTCTCTCTCTCTCTGCCACAGGTCAGCCTGGCCTCTGGCCCCAGGTGCTTCCTTGCCTGCTGAAGGTGGGGTGAGGCGGTGGGTCCCAGGGGGAGGCAGAATGGATACCCCCTCGCCACCGCTCCCCTCCCGCAGCCTGAGTGCCTCAGCAAGGCTCCGCCGGCAGACCCGAACGGAGAGCCCATCACCGTGCCGTGCAGGCAGGAACAGCACCGAGAGCCGCAGGCACCTCACCCCACTGTCAGGGCAACGGCACCCACCCCAGTCCAACACCATCACCGGACCCAGGTCCAGAGTCCGGCACCTGGCCACCAGGTAATAGGGCAGCATGAATCTGTAGGTTAACTATCTCGCCTCCCGCCACCATCTCCCCCGTCCCTCCAAGGTATCCCCCTTTGTACCACCATCCCATCTTCCCACCATCCCATCGCCACTCCCCTCTCCTCATCCCACCATCCCATCTCCCTTCCCCTCTCCCCCTCTCTCCATTCCATCTCCCCTCCCCATCCCACCATCCCATCTCCCCTCCCCTCTCCCCCGCCCACCATCCCATCTCCCTTCCCCTCTCCCCCTCCCCTCATCCCACCATCCCACCTCCCTTCCCCTCTCCCCCTCACCATTCCATCTCCCTTCCCCTCTCCCCCTCCCCTCATCCCACCATCCCATCTCCCTTCCCCTCTCCCCCTCACCATCCCATCTCCCCTCCCCTCTCCCCCTCCCCATCCCATCATCCCATCTCCCCTCCTCTCTCCCCCTCTCCTCATGCCATCATCCCATCTCCCCTCCCCTCTCCCCCTCTCCTCATCCCACCATCCCATCTCCCATCTCCCCTCCCCCTCCCCATCCCACCATCCCATCACCCCTCCCCTCTCCCCCTCTCCTCATCCCACCATCCCATCTCCCCTCCCCTCTCCCCCTCTCCTCATCCCACCATCCCATCTCCCCTCCCCTCTCCCCCTCTCCTCATGCCATCATCCCATCTCCCCTCCCCTCTTCCCCCTCCCCATCCCACCATCCCATCTCCCTTGTCTCCCCCCCCCACCCCCGTCTCTCCCCCATCTCACCCTCTGTCTTGCCTCCAGCTCTGTGGAAGGGTGCCGGTGCCCATGAAGGCTGCATCAGGAGCAGTGAGGATGGACGGGACGGTTTGCGGGACCCCCCCCCATTGGCGTCGGCGTGCAGCGACACGTGTATGGGACGTTGGAGCCAGCGGAATCGCCTCCTGTCCTGCCCAGCTCGGACCCTCGCATGTCCTCAACCCCCCCCTGCCCCACCCCGGGGTCCTGGCACCATGCCGCTCTGCTGCCACCTGGCGCCCCATCCTGCCCCGGACTCCCTACCCCTACCTGGGCCGACTCCACCCACGCTCCCCACCCCTACCCTGGCCACCCCACCCACCCCTACCTACCCACACCTCCACCCATCCCCACACACTCTCCCCACCGCTCACTGCCACACACCCTGGCTGCCCCCACCCACCCACCCCTATCTACCCACAATCCCACACAGTCCCCCTCACAGTCCCACCCACCCTGGCTGCCCCCACCCTTGATGGGTAGAGGCCATGCCCACATGCGGCTCCAACGACACTCGATGCATTAAACAACCTGTTGCTTTGCTCCTCACTGCTTCCAAGCTCCTCTACCTGGCAGCACTGGTGGGGGTGGGGGTGTGGGGTGTCAGCCCGGGAGGATGTGGGGTGGGGAATCAGCCCAAGGCAGGGAGTGGAAATGGGGTGTCAGCCCTGCGGGTTTTGGAGGTGTGGGTGTCAGCCCTGCTGGGGTGGTTGGGGGGGGGTGGTAGGAGTGTTAGCCACAGGCCAAACTGAGTGGGTGACAGCCCTACGGGGGTGGGTGGGGGAGGGGGTAGGAGTGTTAGCCACAGGCCAAACTGAGTGGGTGACAGCCCTACGGGGGTGGGTGGGGGAGGGGGTAGGAGTGTTAGCCACAGGACAGGCTGAGGGGGTAGGGGTGAAGAATTGCAAGAGTGGGTAAGGGCATCCCTAGAATGGACAAGGGGTCAGGAGGGGACCCAGGGACGGGTCAGGGGGCCCCAGCGATGGGCCAGGGAATTGGGATGTCCTGGAGAAGGGCTGGCGGGAGAGAGTTGGCAGGGTCACTGGGTCCAGCATCCTTCCCCAGGTCCAGGGTATCTGGCCAGCACCTGTGGCCAAGTGGCGTCCCATATCCAGGGTGGAGGGAGAGCACCCTTTCCCAATTCACAGGCATAGGAGAACAGGCAATGCGACACACACCATTGTAGGATCAACTCAGGCCCAATGCAGGACCAATGCAGGCAAGTTCAGGACCAACGCATTGGGGGCATTGAAGACCATCGCAGGACCAACGCAGACCATCGCAGGACCAACGCAGACCATCGCAGGACCAATGCAGACCATCGCAGGACCAACGCAGACCATCGCAGGACCAACGCAGACCATCACAGGACCAACGCAGACCATCGCAGGACCAACGCACATCAATGCAGGACCAACACCAAATTTCACAGGGGCAAGAGTAAATTCCAGCAGGAACAGGACCTTGAACCCAACACCTCCCAACACACCAAGACAGTCCCATTGGCTTGCATCCGACCCACGTCCTCCACAACTTTCCCTGCCCTCGGACACAGCTGCATGTTTGTCCATTCCCTGACCCCTCCTGCCATCTCTGTACACAGGGACCTGGGTTAAGGGATCAGATGGACACCGTTTCAGTGTCCCTCAGGACCATGTTAAATCCTGGCCTGATTGTCTTCAACCTCTGCCTCCTAGATCTGGATGCCCCAACCCTGGGGGAAACACTTCGACTCTTCATCTTGTGATACGCTGCTGAGGGAGTATCGTGGCCAATCCAGCCTCTGCTCAAAAATAAAGCTACCTGTTCCAGCACAGAACAGGCCCTTCAGTCCACGAAGTTCTGCTAACCTGTAAAACCTACTCTGCAACAATCTAATATTTCCTGCCCTCCCTACCCCGTAACCCTCTATTTTCCTTCCATCCATGTGTCTGTCAAAGGGTCTCTTCAATGCCCCCAATGTTCCAGCCTCCACCACCATCCCTGGTGAGGCATTCCAGGCCCCCACAACTCTCACTTTGTACACACGTCCCCAGGTATTTGCTGATCCTGCCCTGGGAAACAGACGCCGGCCGCCTACCGTCGATGCCTCTAAGAATCTTGTCGACTTTTTGAAGCAGAAGCATTTTGTGTGGTTGCTATAAGTAAACTTTGCATGAAAGCTGTGCCCTGAACAAATTCTACAAATGCACTATTGCTAGAATGCTGACAGCATGCACAAGGCCCGCCTGAGGCGTGTTCTTGCCTGGGTCACGTGAGGCAGAAGAAAGCTGTGAACACAGACCATCGCTCAATGTCCGCTCAATCAATGCCTGGTGCATCAGTCACACATCTCGTGTATTAAACGGCACAGCATTCTCTCTCCTTCCATCAGGGAGGAGATATCACACACCATCAATTAGAACCAGTGACTAATCGGTGTTGTACTTGTCAACAAACATCTCAACAGTAAAATCACGAAGCATTTACTCCCAATTTCTCTCTGCCGTGTTTTATTTCTTCTCTATACGTGTGGATTATCAAGCAGAAAAGAAGAGTAAATCAAAGCCTTGGCTACTTCTCTCATCCTTCTTCACTCCAGAGAGAAAAGTCCCAGCTCTGCTCACTTGGCCTCATTTATTTCCCAATCCAGGCAACGTCCTAGTGAATCCCCTCTGCCCCTTCTCCACACCTTCCACATCCTTCCTGTAATGAGGTGACCAGAACTGAACACAATTCTCTAAGTGGGGTTTCACCAGAGATTTGTGCAACTGCAATGTTACAGAACAGAAACAGGCCCTTCTGTCCTTCTAGTCTGTGCCAAACCATTTTTCTTTGCCCAGTCCCTCTGCCCTGCACCCAGTTCATAGCCCTCCATACCCCTCCCATCCAGGTACCTGTCCAAATTATTCTTAAATGTTAAAACTGAGCCCAAATTCACAACTGGCGGCTCGTTCCACACCCCCACCCCTCTCTGTGTGAAGATGTTCCACCTAAACTTTTCCCCTTTCACCCTTAACCCATGTCCTCTGGTTTGTGTCTCACCCACCCTCAGTGGAAAAAGCTGACCTACATTCATTCTGTCTGTCCCCCTCATCATTTTAAATTCCTCAATCAAATCTCCCTTCATCCTTTTACACTCCACGTAATAAACTCCTAACTTGTTGAACCTTTCCCTGTAACTCAGTTCCTGACATTCGGGCAACATCCTAGTCAATCTTCTCTGCTTCTACCTTATTTTGATCTTTCCAGTAGTTTGGTGACCAAATCTGCACACAATTCTCCAAATTGGGCCTCGCCAATGTCTTATACAACTTCACCATAACATCCCAGCTCCTGGACTCAATACTTTGATTTATGAAGGTCAATGTGCTAAAAGTTCTCTTTACAACCCTGTCCACCTGTGATGGCACTTTCAGGGAATTCTGTAACTGTATTCCCAGATCCCTCTGTTCTACCCCACTCCTCAGTGCCCGACCATTTACTGTGTACGTCCTTTCTTGGTTTGTCCTTCCAAAATGCAACACCTCCCACTTGTCTGCATTAAACTCCATCTGCCATTTTTCAGCCCATTTTTTGCAGATCCCTCTGCAAGCTTTGAAAACCTTCCTCACTGTCCACAACACCTCCAATCTTAGTGTCATCTGCAAACTTGCTGGTCCAATTTACCACATTATCATCCAGAGCATTGACAACAAACAACAATGGTCCCAGCACCGACCCCTGAGGCACCACTAGTCACAGGCCTCCAGTCTAAGAAGTATCATCCACTACTCTCTGGCTTCTCCTGTCAAGCCATTGTCGAATCCAGTTCACTACTTCACTATGAATCCCAGCGCCTGAACCTTCCTGACAAACCTCCCATGTGAGACCTGGTTAAAGGCCTCACTAAAGCCCATGTGGACAACATCCACGGCCTTTCCTTCATCAACTTTCTTGGTAGCCTCCTAGATAAAACTCTACAAGATTGGTTAAACGCGACCTATCTCCACAAAGCCATGTTGACCATCCTTAATCAGTCTCTGGCTAAACAAATAATTATATATCCGATCACTTAGATCACACCTTCCAATAATTTACCCACTACTGACTTCAAACTCACCTGCCTGTAATTTCCATGGTTACTTTTGGAGCCTTTGTTAAACAATGGAACAACGTGAACTCCCCTCCAATCCTTCAGCACCTCCCCCATGGAGGACATTTTAAATATTTCTGCGAGAGCCCCTGTAATTTCTACACTCGCCTCCCTCAAGGTCCGAGGGAATATCATGTCTACCCTGATTTGCTTCAAGACAGAACTCAATCCCATGACTGATGAAGGCCAATGCGCCAGATACCTTTGTACCTGCTCTATCTACATGTGCGGTGACCTTGGTGGATGTGTGGAGGTGAACCCCAAGGACCCTCTGTTAATTCACAAGGAAGACCATTCTGAATGTACGCATCCAATGTTCCACGGAACCAGAGCCCTCATGATGCTTGGACTGAGTCTCTCTTCTCAAATGCCTGGCTAAAAGAATGAAGAACAGAAATTTGCAGACGCTGTGATTGAAAAAAAAATAGGTCGGAGTCCATATCAATCAAAAACAAGCCTGTCTCAGACTCCAGATCAAAATCAAGCCAGTCTTGGACTCCAGATTAAAATCAAGCCAGTCTCGGAGTCCAGATCAATCAAAAACAGGCTGCTCTCGGACTCCAGATCAATCAAAAACAGACCGGTATCGGACTCCAGATAAAAAAACAGGCCGGTCTCGGAGTCCAGATAAAAAAAAGGCCAGTCTCAGATTCCTGATTAATCAAAAAGGCCAATCTCGGACTCCATATGAATCAAAAACAGGCCAGTCTCGGAGTCCAGATCAATCAAAAACAGGCCAGTCTCCGACTCCATATAAATCAAAAACAGACGGTCTCGGACTCCAGATCAATCATAAACATGCAGATCTCGGAGTCCAGATCAAAAACAGGCCAGTATCGGAGTCCAGATCAATCAAAAAGAGGCCGGTCTCAGATCCAGATCAATCATAAATAGGCTGGTCTCTGATTGTAGATCATTCAAAAACCGGCCGGTCTCGGACTCCAGTTCAATCAAAAACAGACTGGTGTAGGAGTTCAGATCAATCAAAAACAGGCCGAAGTCTAAGTCCAGATCAATCATAAACAGGCCGGTCTGGGACTCCATATGAATTAAAAACAGGCCTGTCTCGCACTCCAGATCAATAATAAAACAGGCCAGTCTAGATCAAAAGCAGGCCGGTCTCAGACTCCAGATCAATCAAAAACAGGCCGGTCTCGGAGTACAGATCATTCAACAACAGGCTGGTCTTGGACTCCAGATCAATAATACAACAGGCCAGTCTCGGAGTCCAGATCGATCAAAAACAGGGTGGTCTCGGAGTCCAGATCAATCAAAAACAGGCCGGTGTCAGACACCAGATCAATCATAAACACACAGGTCTCGAAGTCCAGATCAATCAAAAAGAGGCTGGTCTGGGACTCCATATGAATTAAAAACAGGCCGTTCTCAGACTCCAGATCAATTATAAACAGGCCGGACTCAAACTCCAGATCAATCATAAACAGGCCAGACTCGGCGTCCAGATCAATCAAAAACAGGCCGGTCTCGGACTCCAGATCAATAATAAAACAGGCCGGTCTCGGAGTCTAGATCAAAAGCAGGCCGGTCTCAGACTCCAGATCAATCAAAAACAGGCCGGTCTCGGAGTACAGATCATTCAACAACAGGCCGGTCTTGGACTCCAGATCAATAATAAAACAGACCGGTCTCGGAGTCCAGATCAAAAGCAGGCTGGTCTCAGACTGCAGATCAATCAAAAACAGGCTGGACTTGGAGTCCAGATCAAAAACAGACAAGTCTCGGAATCCAGAGTCAATAAAAAACAGGCCGGTCTTGGACTCCAGATCAATCAAAAACAGGCTGGTCTCGGAGTACAGATCATTCAACAACAGGCTGGTCTTGGACTCCAGATCAATAATACAACAGGCCGGTCTTGGAGTCCAGATCGATCAAAAACAGGGTGGTCTCGGAGTCCAAATCAATCAAAAACAGGCCGTTCTCAGACTCCAGATCAATCATAAACAGGCCAGACTCGGCGTCCAGATCAATCAAAAACAGGCCGGTCTCGGACTCCAGATCAATCATAAACAGGCCAGTCTCAGAGTCCAGATCAATCAAAAACAGGCCGGTCTCGGAGTCCAGATCATTCAACAACAGGCCGGTCTCGGAGTCTAGATCATTCAACAACAGGCCCGTCTCGGAGTCCAGATCAAAAGCAGGCCGGTCTCAGACTCCAGATCAATCAAAAAGAGGCCGGTCTTGGAGTCCAGATCAAAAACAGGCTGGTCTTGGATTCCGGATCAATAAAAAACATGCTGGTCTTGGGCTCCAAATCAATCAGAAACCGGCCTGTCTCGGACTCCAGTTCAATCAAAAACAGACCGGTGTAGGAGTTCGGATCAATCATAAACAAGCCAAAATCGAAGTCCAGATCCAGCACAGAAGAGTGGCCACACTCACAGCCCGGGCCAATGGTCACATTCCCAATCTGGGCCAATTGACACCTTCCCAGCCCAGGCCAGGCCAGTGGCCACATGCCCAGGCCAGTGGCAACATTCTCAGCGCAGGCCAATGGATGCATTCCCAGCCAATTCCAGTCCCATATTCCCAGCCTGGGCCAGTGGCCACATTCCCCATCCAGGCCAATGGCCACATTCCCAGCCCAAGCCAGGCCAGTGGCTACATTCCCAGCCCAGGCCAATGTTCACATTCCCAATCTGGGCCAATTGACACCTTCCCAGGCCAGGCCAGTGGCCACATTCCCAGCCCAGTGGCCACATTCCCTGCCCAGGCAAGTGGAAACGTTCTCAGTGCAGGCCAATGGATGACAATAGACAATAGGAGCTAGAGTAGGCCCTTCGGCCCGTCGAGCCAGCACCGCCATTTTACAGATCATGGCTGATCACTACCATCAGTACCCCTTTCCAGCCTTATCCCCATAACCCTTAACTCCTTTGCCCATTCCAGTGCCCACATTCCCAGCCTGGGCCAGTGGCCGCATTCCCAGCCCAGGACAGAGGCACTTTCCCAGCCTGTTCCAAAAGCCACAGATCCAGCCAAGGACAGAGACCACTTCCCCAGCACAGGCCAATGGCCACAATCCCAGCCTAGGCCAGGCCAGTGGCCGCATTCCCAGCACAGGAAAGAGGCCACATCCCCAACCCAGGCCAGTGGCCCCCAGCCCAAGCCAGTGGCCCCCAGCCCGGGCCAGTGGCCCCCCCAGCCCGGGCCAGTGGCCCCCCCAGCCCGGGCCAGTGGCCCCCCCAGCCCGGGCCAGTGGCCCCCCCAGCCCGGGCCAGTGGCCCCCCCAGCCCGGGCCAGTGGCCCCCCCAGCCCGGGCCAGTGGCCCACCCAGCCCGGGCCAGTGGCCCCCCCAGCCCGGGCCAGTGGCCCCCCCAGCCCGGGCCAGTGGCCCCCCCAGCCCGGGCCAGTGGCCCCCCCCAGCCCGGGCCAGTGGCCCCCCCAGCCCGGGCCAGTGGCCCCCCAGCCCGGGCCAGTGGCCCCCCCAGCCCGGGCCAGTGGCCCCCCCAGCCCGGGCCAGTGGCCCCCCCAGCCCGGGCCAGTGGCCCCCCCAGCCCGGGCCAGTGGCCCCCCCAGCCCGGGCCAGTGGCCCCCCCAGCCCGGGCCAGTGGCCTGTGGCCAGACCAAGATGGCCGCCTCCTATCACCGGCTCAGGTCGGAGCCGCCATGCGCGTGCGCAGCGCCCCGGCTCCCCTTGCCTCCGTGCGCCTGCGTCACGGCACCAAGATGGCGGCCCCCAGCGCGTCGTACCCGGTCGAGTTGCGCCTTTGCCGGCGTCTCCCCCCGCATCAGCACCCGCTGCAGGTCTTCCTATCCCGTGCGGCCTTCGCTGCCCTGTCCCCTGGCCCCGGCTCCGTGCCTCGTACCGGCTCGGCCTGCGTGTTGTCCCTGCACCCCGGGCCCGGACCTGGGCCCACACTCTTCACCGCCGCCACCGTCATGGACGGGGAGCCCCCGAGGGAGGCGGCAGCGCCCGTGCCCGGGAGGCCCCATGAGGCGGTCCCTGGGGTAGGAGTAGAGGGGTTCCCTGCGGCAGGGGGGCAGGAGGGGATCCCTGGGGGAGGGGGGCAGGAGGGGATGCATGGGGCAGGAGAGGGGGAGGCGGGGTCTGAAGGAATGCTGAGGGTCCGCTGGGCAGGAGAATGGGTCTCAGGAACAGGAGGACAGGAGGGGGTCTCCTGGGCAAGAGGTGAGAGGGTCCCCAGGGCCAGGGAGGGGTTGTCTGGGCCACAGGATGAATTGGTGTGTCCAAGTGGGGGATGGGTCCAGATTTACACCAGCAAGCTCTTCGCTGCACACTATGGGCTGTGGGCAGCGGAAGAAGATGTGCCGGGGTTGCGTGTGGAGAGTCGGCCCCTGCCCCCTGGCGCGCCAGCCTTGCTGCGAGCCTCGCTGGTGCAGTCGGTGCCCAGCCTGAGTCGGGTGGTGCTGGGTGCGCGTTCCCGAGCCAGCCTGCGTTGGGCCAGTTCCCCGGCCTTTGCCGACGGGCTGCTGGTCCTTGTGTGCCAACGGCAGCCTGTCCTCCTGCGGCAGGGTGATGTCCCCGTGGTGCCCTACCACCCCTTACTGGGAGAGGATAGCGAGCAGGTCATTTCCCGCCTCCTGGAGCTGGTGGTGCTGGAGTGCCAGCCCGTGCTGCAGGGAGTCCTGACTGTCAGCACCAGCTTGGTGCTCACCGATTTCCGGGATCCCGGGGAGGGGCTCCCCACACCACCGCTCTATTTGCTGCAGCCTCTCTATGTCTCTGACTTTGCCCACTATGCCCGTGGGCTCTGGGCTTCAGGCCTGGGACTGGAGTCGGAGAGGCCCACAGATTTCCTATCCTTCCTGCAGGCCTTGGAGTGCAGGCTGGAGGTGACGTTGGCTGATCTGCCAGGCCTGGCTTTGAGAGGCGAGCTGAGGGTGGGTGAGGAGATGCCTGACCTGGACAGCTGCCTGCTGCTCAGTAGGCGTACCCTGTACCGGCTGGGCCTCTTCCACCACCAGTGGGTGCTGGTTTCCTGTCTGGAGCCGGCCACTGAGGGCCCGCAGCCTGGGGGCGAACTGGAGAGCCCTGGGCTGGAGCTGGCGTGCTGCAATGGGGCTGGGATCCTGGGGAGGAGCAGTGCACAGCGGCCTGCAGTTGAGCTTCTGGCTTGCGTGTTGGTGCTGGAGGCCAGCCAGGGGAGCATCCTGCAGCTGGGGCAGGACATGGCAGCAATCTCCCATACCATGTGGTTCAACGTCACCAGAGGAGCACCAATGCCCACCTCCCACAGGACACTGAGAGTCAAGGTAGGTTGTGTGTTCCAGGACCACTCAGTTCTCTACCTGGAGTAGAGAGGAGGGCCCCCTCAACTGCACTCACTGTAACTTTATTGCTGGGAGTTATGACCAGAGTTTTATAGAGGCTGCAACTCAATCCCCTGACTAATGAAGCCCAGCATCCCATAGACCTTCTTAACCACCCTATCACCCTGTGTGGTGACCTTGAGGGATGTATGGATTTGGACCCCAAGGTCCTTCTGTTCATCCACACCCTTCAGTAATGACCATTAACCCTGGACTCAGCCTCCTGGTTTGTCCGTCCAAAATGCATCACCTCACACTGATCCGGATTGAACTCCATCTGCCACTTTTTTGCCCAACTCTCCTTCCTGTCGCTATCCTCTTGTAACCTTCGACAACCTTCAGCTCCATCCACAACTCCTCCAACCTTCGTGTCATCTGCAAACTTCCTGACCCATCCGTCCGTCTCTTCACTCTGGTCATTTATAAACATCACAAAGAGCAAGGAGTCCCAGAACAGATCCCTGCGGCCCCTCCACTAGTCACCGACCTCCAGGCAGAAAACTTTCCTTCCACTACTACGCTCTGCTTTCTACAGACAGGCCAATTTTTTATCCACATGACCAAGGTTCCCCTGATCCGGTGCCTTGTGACTTTCTGGATGAGTCTCTCATGGGGAACCTGGTCAAATGCCTCGTTAAAATCCACGTTGACCACATCTACCGCCCAACCCTCATCAATTTCTTTTGTTACCTCCTCAAAAAACTCTATTAGATGTGAGGCTAGACCTTCCCTTCACAAAGCCCTGGTGACTATCCTTGAGTAGACTGGACTTCTCCAAATGCTCATAGACCCTGCCCTTAAGAATCCTCCCCATTAGTTTCCACCCCACTGACGTCAGATTCACCCATCTAGAATTCCCAGGATTCTCCCTATTACCTTTTATAAACAAGGCGACTACATTTGCCGTTCTCCAATCCTCCGGCACCTCCCCTGCAGCCAAAGAGGATTCAAAGATCATCGCTCCTGCCCCAGCTATCTCTTCCCTACCTTCCCACAGCAGCCTGGGGTACATCGTGTCCGGCTCCGGGGACTTATCAATCTTGATGTGTTTAAGTAGATCCAACACTTCCTCTTCCTTAATCTCCACATTGTCCAGGACACAGGCCCATTCAATTCCAACCTCACCCTGATCAAGGTCCTTTTCCCTTGTGAATACTGATATAAAGTTTTCATTCAGACCCTCCCCAACCTCCTCCACCTCCAGGTACATGTTCCCTCCTTTATCCTTTAGTGGCCCCACCTTCATTCTCACCTTCATTGTACCTGCATGCTCGCCTTCAGAGACTGATGTACAAGTACCCCTAGGTCTCTCTGCACTTCCCCATCCCTTAATCTATTGCCATTCAAATAGTCATCTGCCCTCCGGTTTGTATTACCAAAGTGGATAACCTCACATTTATCCACATTGTAGTGCATTTGCCATGGATCTGCCCAGTCCCTCAATTTATCCAAATCACACTGGAGCTTCCTGACCCCCTCTTCCGTGCACACAACCCCTCCTAGCTTAGTGTCATCTGCAAATTTGGAGATATTACATCCAATCCCCTCATCCAGATCATTAATGTGAATTGTGAACAGCTGGGGTCCCAGTACAGATCCCTGTGGCACCCCACTGGTCACCGCCTGCCACTCAGAAAACGAGCCATTTATCCCAACTTTCTGTCTTCTACCTGCCAGCCAGTTCTCAATCCACATCAATACTTTGCCCCCAATCCCATGAGCCTTGATTTTGGAAGCCAGTCGTTTATGCGGGACCTTATCGAAGGCCTTTTGGAAGTCCAGGTACACCACATCCACTGGCTCTCCCCCATCTATTTTACCTGTCACCATCTCAAAGAATTCCAATAGATTTGTCAAGCACGATTGACCTTTTGTAAATCCATGTTGACGCCGTCCGATCGGGATGGTGTAATACTGGATCTCCTGTTAGGGAACGAGCTAGGTCAGGTAGCGGACATTAATGTTGGAGAACTAATTGGGTCTAGTGACCATAATTCTGTTATTTTTAGGGTAGTTTTAAGGAAGAGCAAGGAGAGGCCTAAAGTTGAGGTTCTGGATTGGAAAAGAGCAAATTTCGTAGGAATAAGGGATTTGGGGAGTATTGAGAGGGACAGGATATTTTCAGGTAAGGATGTTAATGAAAAATGGAGGATATTCAAAAAAGAAATTTTGAGTGTACAGAGTAGTTATGTCCCAGTCTGGATCAAAGGAAAGGCTGGAAGTCATAGGGAGGCTTGGTTTTCGAGGAATATTGGAAATTTGGTTAGGAGAAAAAGGGAGGTGTACAAGAGGTATAAAGAGCAGGGAGCTGAGAAGTTGAAGGAGGACTACAAGGAGTGTAGAAGGAATCTTAAGAAAGAAATTAGAAAGGCCAAAAAAAGGCATGAAGAGGCCTTGGCTGACAGAGTAGAAATAAATCCAAAGGGTTTCTATAAGTACATTAAAAGTAAAAGATTAGTGAGAGATAAAATTGGACCCCTTGTAGATAGCGAGGGTAGGCTGAGTGAGAAGTCTGAGGAAATGGGGGAAATTTTAAATGATTTCTTTGCCTCCGTATTCACTAGGGAAAAAAATGTTCAACCAGTTGAAGTAAAGAAAAATAGTGGGGAGGTCATGAAGCATATAAGGATAACCGAGGAGGTAGTGATGGCTGTGTTAAAAAAGATAAAGGTGGATAAATCTCCCGGACCGGACAAAATATTCCCTAGGACACTCAGGGAGGCTAGTGGACAGTTAGTGGGGCGATTAACAGAGATATTTAGGATGTCACTGGCCACGGGGGTGGTACCAAAGGATTGGAGGGTGGCGCATGTGGTTCCTCTGTTTAAGAAAAGGTCCAAATGCAAACCTGGGAATTATAGGCCTGTAAGTCTGACGTCTGTGGTGGGCAAGTTGATGGAAAGTGTTCTGAGGGATCCTATTTACAAATTTTTGGAGGTACAAGGATTGATAGGGAGTAATCAGCATGGTTTTGTCAGGGGTAGATCATGCTTGACAAACCTGATTGAGTTCTTCGAGGGGGTTACAAAAAAGGTTGATGAAGGGAAAGCTGTGGATGTTGTCTATTTAGACTTTAGTAAAGCTTTTGACAAAGTTCCCCACAGGTGGTTAGGAAAAAAGGTGGAGGCATTAGGTATAAATAAGGAGGTAGTGAAATGGATTCAGCAGTGGTTGGATGGAAGGTGTCAGAGTAGTGGTAGAAAATTGTTGTCCAATTGGAGGCCGGTGACTAGTGGAGTTCCTCAGGGTTCGGTCCTGGGTCCACTATTATTTGTTATATATATTAACGATCTGGATGTAGGGGTAGAGAATTGGATAAGCAAGTTTGCGGATGACACAAAGATTGGTGGTGTTGTGGACAGTGAGGAAGATTACCGTAGATTAAAAGGTGATTTAGGAAGGCTGGAGGTGTGGGCTGAGAAATGGCTGATGGAATTTAATACAGAGCAATGTGAGGTGCTGCATTTTGGAAAGGCAAATTTAAATAGGTCGTATACATTGAATGGCAGACAATTGAGGAGTGCAGAGCAACAAAGGGATTTAGGAGTTGTGGTAAATAGTACCCTCAAGGCTGATACTCAGGTAGATGGTGTGGTGAAGAAGGCATTTGGAATGTTGGCCTTCATAAATCGGAGTTTTGAATTCAAGAGTAGGGAGGTTATGATGAAATTGTACAAGGCATTGGTGAGGCCAAATTTGGAGTACTGTGTACAGTTTTGGTCACCGAATTATAGGAAAGATATAAACAAAATAGAGAGAGTGCAGAGAAGGTTCACGAGAATGTTGACAGGATTTCAGGGTCTGAGTTCCAGGGAAAGGTTGTGCAGACTGGGGCTTTTTTCTCTGGAGCGTCGAAGATTGAGAGGGGACTTGATAGAGGTGTTTAAGATTTTAAAAGGGACAGACAGAGTAAATGTGGATAGGCTTTTTCAATTAAGAAAGGGGGAGATTGAAACTAGAGGGCATGGTTTAAGATTGAAGGGGGAAAACATGAGGGGAAATTTCTTTACGCAGAGGGTGGTGGGGATGTGGAATGAGCTTCCGGCAGACGTGGTCGAGGCGGGATCATTGGTTACACTTAAGGAAAGACTGGATCGTTACATGGATAGGAGGGGACTAGAGGGGTATGGACCGGGTGCTGGTCAGTGGGACTAGGAGGGTGGGGATTTGCTACGGCATGGACTAGTAGGGCCGAACTGGCCTGTTCTGTGCTGTAAGTGGTTATATGGTTATATATGGTTATCCCTTCTCTGCTAGTCATATGCTCCGCTATTACATTCTTAATAATGGATTCCATCATTTTTCCCACTACTGTTGTAAGGCTCACCGGCCTATTATTCCCTGCTTTTTCTCTACCCCCTCTTTTTAAATAGTGGGGTAACATTAGCTACCCTCCAATCCATGGGTACTGATCCTGAGTCTATCGAGTTCTGGAAAATAATTCTTAAAGCATCTGCTATCTGAATGGCCACTTCCTTGAGTACCCTAGGATGTAGATTATCAGGCCCATGGGATTTATCAGCCTTCAATCCCATCAATTTCCCAAGACCATGTCCTTAGAGATACTGATTTCTTTCAGTTCCTCCCTTGAATTAGTCTCTATGTTTCCCAACATCCTTGGGAGGTTATTTGTATCCTCTCTTGTGAAAACAGAACTAAAGTAAAAATTTAATTGGTCTGCCATTTCCTTATTCCCCATTATATATTCCCCTGATTCCGACTGCAAAGGACCTACTCTGGATTTCACCAATCTTTTCCTCTTGACATATTTATAAAAGCTTTTGCAGTCGGTTTTTATATTTGCCGCAAGCTTACTTTCGTAATTTATTTTTGCCCTCTTGATTAATCCCTTTGTCCTCCTTTGGTGCATCTTGAACTGTTAAAAAGGCAAATGGTATGTTGGCCTTCATATCAAGAGGGTTTGAGTATAGGAGCAAGGATACCTTACTGCAGCTGTACAGGGCCTTGGTGAGACCCCACCTGGAGTATTGTGTGCAGCTTTGGTCGCCTTATCTAAGGAAGGATGTTCTTGCAATGGAGGGAGTGCAAAGGCGATTCACCAGGCTGATACCTGGAATGGCAGGAATTACTTAGGAGGAAAGCTTGCGCAAATTGGGATTGTACTCGCTGGAGTTTAGAAGATTGAGAGGGGATGTCATAGAGACCTATAAAATTCTGGCAGGACTGGAGAGAATGGATGCAGATGGGATGTTTCCAAGGATGGCAAAATCCAGAACCCGGGGCCATGGTTCGAGGATAATAGGCAAACCATTTAGGACCGAGATGAGGAGGAATTTCTTGACCCAGAGGGTGGTGAATCTGTGGAATTCATTGCCACAGAGGGCAGTAGAGACAGGTTCATTAAATATATTTAAGAGGGAATTAGATCTATTTCTTCAGTATAAGGGTATTAAAGGTTACGGAGAGAAGGCGGGGACGGGGTACTGAACTTTAAGATCAGCCATGATCTCGTTGAATGGCGGAGCAGGCTCGAAGGGTCGAATGACCTACTCCTGCTCCTATCTTCTATGTTTCTATGACTCCTTTACCCCTTCCACCATTTCCTTGTCCTAGAGGGACAGACCGATCCAAAACCCCAGGAAAATGGTCCCTAAACTTCCTCCACGTTACTTCTGGGCTTTCACCCTTAAACATCTGTTTCCAATTTATTTTCACTAGTTCCTGCTTCGTCCCTTCATAATTAGCCCTTCCCCAGTTAAACACTTCCCCATTTTGGCTGTTTTTATCCTTATCCACGGCTATGTTGAAGCTCAGGGAGTTGGGATCACTCTCACCAAAATGCGCCCCCACCGAGGGGTCCGCCCCCTAACCAGGTTCATTCTCCAGACCCAGATCCAGTCTGGCCTCTCCTCTCGTTGGCCGGTCCACACACAGTGTCAGGAATCCTTCTTGGACACTCCTGACAAATTCAGCCCCATCCATCCCTCTTGCAGTCAGGAGGTGCCGGTCAATATGAGGGAAGCTGAAATCACCCGTAACTACAACCCTGTATTTCCCGCCATTCCAAAATCTGCCTGAATATCTGCTCCTCGGGGTTCCGAGGGCTATTTGGGGGCCTTTCGACGACTCCCAGCACAGTGAGAGCCCCCGTCCTGTTTCTGACGTCCATCCACCCCGACTAAGTGGACCCTCCCTCTGCAGCCCCTCCCTTTCTACAGCCAGTGATGCTACTTCCCCCCCTTCCCATCCTATCATTGTGTTAAGCCGAGTCTCTGGAAAGTCCTCCAGCTGCCACTCTTCGGCCCAACCCTGCATCCGTCTGCAGGTATATCCTGTTGGAACCAACAACAACCTTCTACACTCTCCACAACCTCTCCAACGTTGAATTCCATCTGCCCCCTCTCTGCTTGTCTCCCCCACCGATGTTGCACGACCTGGACTGCCCCGTAACTCCACAACCCAGACCTCAAGGCAGGTTGCAGTCGGTTAGGTTCCTGCCACCTCTCATCCTGCTCAGCCAAGTCACAGGTTTCCCACCACGACCAGTCACCAGGCTCTGACATCCATCGCACCCACACCAGGGCCTCCTCCCCTTCCACCATCTCCCAGCTTCTCCCTCCCCATGGCTTCCCAGTTCCCCCCTGCTTCTCCTCCCCACCCCCACCCTTTGCTTGCCTCCTCCCCACCCCCACCCTTTGCTTGCCTCCTCCCCCTTCCCCTCCTTCTCTAGCTCTCCCACCCCTGGTTCCCACCCTCCCCGTCTCCTTCCCCCCCACCCGGTTTCACCCCACCTCCAGCTCCCCCTTCCCGCAACCTCCTCCCACCTCCCCCAGCCCCCTTCTCCCTTCCTGAGCCGCCTTCTTCCACCTCTTGCTCTCTTCCCTTCCCCCCCCACCCCTTTCCTCACCCCCTCTTCCCTCACTCTTCCCTTGAGGTCACCTTCTCCCTGATGGTCTTTCTGTGCTCTCAGCGGTATTTCCAGGGCCTTGCATCGTCAAGGAGAGGAGTGAGGGAGAGTCATTCGCAACTGTGTGAGCCTCCTGTGGCCCACGAGGTGCACGTGGAGGTGATCCGCTCGCCCACCTACCACCCGCGGGCTGCTTCCGATGGCCTGATCTTCCAGCATTTCAGGACCAGCAGGTGGGTGCTGCGGGTCAACCCAGATCTGCTCTCGGCCCGGGACCCAGATCCCACATACCCCAAGACCCAGCCCCCATGTCCTCCCCATTACCCCAGAAACCAGCCCCCACTTACCCCACCGTTACTCCAGGACCCAGCCCCCATGTACCCACCGTTACCCCAGGACCTAGCCCCGACATACCCCAATGTTACCCCCACACCCATGTACCCCACCATTACCCCAGGTCCCACCCCCCATGTACCTCGCTGTTACCCTGGGACCAAGCCCCCATGTATCCACTGTTACCCTGGGACCCAGCGCCCATGTACCCACTGTTACCCTGGGACCCAGCCCCCATGTACCCACTGTTACCCTGGGACCCAGCCCCCATGTATCCACTGTTACCCTGGGACCCAGCCCCCATGTACCCACTGTTACCTTGGGACCCAGCCCCCATGTACCCCACCATTGCCCCGGAACCCAGCCCCCACATACCTCACTGTTATCCCAGGACCCAGCTCCCATTACCCTGGTCTGAGACCCAGCTCCCAAGTACCCCACCTTTATCACAGAACCCAGCCCCCACATACCTCACCGTTACCCCAGCCTGGGACCCAGCCCCCTGCGTACCCCACTGTGACTGTCCGCAGGCTGTCAGCCGTGCCTGGCTGTGACCAGACAGAGGGCCGATGAGGGTGGGGTGGTTGATGTCGTCTACACGGACTTTAGCAAAGCTTTTGACAATGTTGACTGTGGAGTGGTTGGTCTAAAAGGCCAGACCAGGGGCATCGGGCATGATTGGACAAGTGGGTACACAATGGGGTTGGGGATGAGAGACAGAGTATGGGAGAGAAGAGGGTTTTGTCCCTCAGAATGGAGGCCTGTGCTCACTGTTTTCCCTTTGTTCATGATGGGGGAACCTCATCTTTCCCCCCCTCCTCCCCAACTCCCCTCTGACCATCCTCCCTCCCCCGATCCTTCCCCCACTGACCTCCCCCTCCCCTCCCACGACTTTCACAACTGAGCTGCTCTGTCCCCAACCACTTCAGCTTTTTTTGCTCCTACTCTCCCACCCATTCCCACCAATGACCTCTTGCCCATGGGCCTGTGCCCATCCCACACTATGTTATTCAGGTGCCTGTCCACTTGTAGCTCGTACCTTGAGGAAGGATCCAGGCCTGAGATGTTGGTTTTGGTTTTTATCTTTGCCAATGGAGAACTTGCTAAGTTTCTCCAGCATTTTGTGTAGACTGGGTAACACTGTGATTGGTATGGTTAGTGGTTAGAGTCAGTACCAGGTAAATTGTTGTAAGGTGTTTTGTGAGATCAGGTATACAAACCAAGGGCTGATTAAGGACAGTCAGCATGGCTTTGTGCACGTTAGGTCGTGTTTAACGAATCTCATAAAGTTTTTCGAGGAGGTCACCAGAAAAGTTGATGAAGAAAAGGCTGTGGATATTATCCACATGGACTTTAGTGAGACCTTTGACAGGTCCCACATGGGAGGTTAGTCAGGAAGGTTCAGACATGAGGTATCCATGGAGAGTTGTAAACTGGCTGGATGGGAGAAGCCAGAGAGTAGTGGTAGATGATGCTTCTCAGACTGGACACCTGTGACTAGTGGTGCCTCAGGGATCGGTGCTGGGACCATTGTTGTTTGTTGTCTATATCAATGATCTGGATGATAATGTGGTAAATTGGACCAGCAAGTTTGCAGATGACACGAAGATTGGAGGTGTTGTGGACAGTGAGGAAGGTTTTCAAAGCTTGCAGAGGGATCTGGACCAGTTGGGAAAATGGGCTGAAAAATGGCAGATGGAGTTTAATGCAGACAAATGTGAGGTGTTGCATTTTGGAAGGACAAACCAAAAAAAGAATGTAAACAGTAAATGGTTGGGCACTGAGGAGTAGGATAGAACAGAGGGATCTGGGAATACAGATACAGAATTCCCAGAAAGTGGCATCACAGGTGGACAGGGTTGTCAAGAGAGCTTTTGGCACATTGGCCTTCATAAATCAAAGTACTGAGTACAGGTGCTGGGATGTTATGGTGAAGTTGTATAAGACATTGGTGAGGCCCAATTTGGAGAATTGTGTGCTGTTTTGGTCACCGAACTACAGGAAAGATCTCAATAAGATAGAAAGAGGCAGAGAAGATTGACTGGAATGTTGCCCGGACTTCAGGAACTGAGTAACAGGGAAAGGTTCAACAGGTTAGGACTTTATTCCTTGGGGTGGAGAAGAATGAGGGGAGATTTGATCGAGGTATTTAAAATGATGAGGGGAACAGACAGAGTAAATGTAGGTTGGCTTTTTCCACTGAGGGTGGATGAGATACAAACCAGAGGAAATGGGTGAAGGGTGAAAGGGGAAAAGTTTAGGGGGAACATGAGGGGGAACTTCTTCACACAGAGAGGGGTGGGGGTGTGGAACGAGCTGCCAGCTGAAGTGGTGAATGTGGGCTCCATTTTAACATTTAAGAAGAATTTGGACAGGTGCATGGATGGGAGGGGTATGAACTGGGTGCAGGCCAGTGGACTAGGCAGAATAATCGTTTGATACAGACTAGATGGCTGAAGGGTCAGTTTCTGTGCTGTCGTGTTCTGTGGTTGTATGATGTGCATGGCTGCATCTTTCCCTTGGAGAGAGTGGGATGAGTGGAAGGAGAATTTTCTGAGAGTGAGGACAGTTCTGCCAGGCGAATGAGGGAGACTGGCTGGGTCTGTTGTGAAGGAAGAAGTGAAGAACTTTAAGACCTTGTGGGGGATGGAGGTGCGGTGAAAACAAAAGAGGCAAATGTGAGTGGTGAGGCGTTGGGGAGTATTCAGGCCAGAGTCCGGGAGCAGGTGTTGCGTTTTCTGAACACTGACACAGGCGATGAAGGACAGGTGTGTTGCTGGCCTTCGGTCAGGGCACTGAGTGCAGAGCAGTGACAAGGGGTTACACCTGTAGAGGACACTGGTGAGACCCCATGGAGAATTGGACACAGCTCCTGAAGCGGTGTTGTTCAGCAGAAAAGTGTGCAGTGTGACGGTGCACATCGAGACACAGGCGAACCGGCTCTGACTGTTATGGCCATGGCAGTGGAGCAGCCACGTCAAGATGGCACTGCCGAATGCATCTTCTCCCGTGCTCAAACAGGCTGCGCATGCGCACTCGGCTGCGTCGTGATGTCACCGCCCGCATGAAGGCGGGACTTACGGGCTGCCTCGTAAGGCACAGTGTGGGCTTTTCAAAATTAAAACCATTGGAAGTGCAAGCGGCTCACAGTATGTCATCTCCTCATCTCACTTCCCCGTGTAGCCACTGCTACATTTGGTGACACTGACGAGCCCAGACGATTCTGTACTCCGCACCGTGGACGCTGCAGCAGTCAACGCAGTGGCTATGAAATCGCCAACCTTCTGAACGCTTCGCCCACACACTTGGTTCGGGCAAACGGAAGCAAAATTTCACCTCTGGCAGATCACCTCCAACTTAACAATGTTCTACCATGTTGTCAGCTCCCTAGACCAAGAGACCGCAGCCAGGGTGGACGACCTGATACATGACCCTCCAGAGAAAGATAAATACCCAGCCCTCAACAAACTCCTCCTAAGCACTTTCGGACTGTCCAGACGACAGCGGGCGCCAGGCTGATGCACCTGGATGGCTTAGGAGACAGTACCATCTGCCCTTATGATGAGATGGTTGCACGAGCAGAAGGCCACAAGCCTTACCTCATGTTTGAGCAGGCTTTCCTGGAACAGATGCCAGATGACATACAACTGCTGTCGGCGGATGAAGATTTCTCAGACCCACGTAAGGTCGAGGCAAGAGCAGACTTTCTGTGGTGCACGAAACGCAAAAACGAGTCTGTCGTGAACCAGTTGACTTGTCCCCATCCAGGTTAGGAGACTGGACCCCACCTGAACCGAACACAACCGCGCTCCAGCAAAGCAGCAGAGGTACCAACATTAGCTGGTGTTTTTATCACAAATGCTGGGGGGCTCCAGCGAGAAGATGCAGGCAGCCCTGTTCGTTTTCGGCCACTAATGGCTTCGGCGCCTCTTGCATGTCATCGATGAGGCTAGTGGCCAGCGGTTCCTGGTCAACACAGGTGCTGAACTCAGTGTCATCCTGCCAATTGCCCTGGATGGCAAACGACAGTGCCAGCAAGACCTTTGGCACTCACAATGTCCAAATAAAACTTGGCAGAGAAAATTTCTGGTGGAATTTCACACTATCCACTGTGCACGGACCTGCTGGTGGACGTGAAGGCCAAACATCTGGTCCATGTCCAGACATTCCAAACCTTCAACTTAAAGCAACCAATGCTCACAGCGCAAGCGTGGCCACGGTGAGCACCCCAAAAGACAAGTCCAGTTACATCTTGGATGAATTCCCATCCATCCTCAGACCACAGTTTACCTTCACTATGCCACAACACTGGGTGTAACACCACATCCTGACCCAAGGCCCCCTGCTCCAAGCCAAAGCCAGAAGGCTTCCCCCACATAAACTGCAGTTGGCCAAGGAAGAATTTTCTTGGATGCAAGAGTTGGGCATAGTCCACAGGCTCGACAGTCCTTGGGCGTCCCCTCTTCATGTGGTCTCCATGTCCTCAGGTGTGTGGCAGCCCTGCAGAGATTATCGCTGCCTAAATGACTCCACCACGTGTGACCACTACCCAGTCCCGCATATACAAGACTTCACAGCCAACCTGCATGGCACAAAGATTTTCTCAAAGGTTGATCTGGTGAGTGGCTATCACCAGATTCCCGTCCACCCAGACAACATTGGAAAAACAGCCATCATTACCCCATTCAGACTCCTTGAATTCCTCCACTTGCACCTTCCAATGCTTTTTTTTTAGGAAGAGGTTTTTAATTTTCCAGTGAAAAATATAACAATCTAGTAGAAACACAAGCAGTAGTTACAGAAGTGCAAATACACCTTGAGTAGTAACATTACTCCTGGGGTATGTGAACTGAAGAGGTACAGAGAACAGCATCAATGCACTGTTGTAATCAGCCATCAGCTTTATTGACTAGAGCAGCCCACCAACTTGAGTGTCACTGTCCATTATATTCCCATCCACAGCAGCGAGTCACTAGCACCTTCTGCAGCATGGCCTTCAAGAGCAAGGCCATCCTATCTGCCAGTCATGGGAAAACTAACATTGATTTTCCAGTTATCACAACTCGACTCCGAATAACTAGATAAGAAAGCAGAGCTTGAGAAAAGCTAGTATCCACAGTAACTTGTTTTAGGGTTGCATCTAAAACTTTCATTCCTTGAACGAAGTTCCCGTATCAAAAATATAACTGACATAAGAAAATATTCATGTCCATAAAGGTAACACTGCTCAAATACACAAACCAAAACTTTGGAATTTGCCACTAGATTTAGTGTACTAAATATTAAAATATACAACAGCATTGAACGCTATATATGAAACGGTTAACATCCAACATGAAAAGTTATTATACATCATTCATACTAGCCTCAGCATTGATTTGGAAATTTTTGAAAATGTAAAGGCTCTTCACCCCCCACTTTACCAGAGACAAGTTCTCTTATTGCACTTCACCCACTTATTCTGCTACAGACAATTAGATATAGATTTCCCATAAATTATTGTGGGGTGTGTTGAAACCATGATCATGTGGCCCAGAATTAGCAAAGGTATCGGTTCTCCTTGGGCGAGAACAGCATCTCATGCGATGCTGGGAACAGAAGTAAAGGATGGTTCACCCAGGCAAAGGCTAACAGAGTAATCATTAACCTTTAGTGTTGTTCGTGAACCGGTACGGACTTGAAGGGCCGACATGGCCTGTTTCCGTGCTGTAAACGGTTCTATGGTTAAAGAAAATGCCACAAGTAGAACATTACTTGTTTTTCTTTTACAAATATAGCATTTCACTGATGAAACCAGAAATTATGCCTTCTCCCACCCAAAAATTCGTAACACATGCCAGGAATAAATAACCAGGTAGAAATATCTTGACTGTAATCATAATTAATCTCATGTGTTTACCTCCTATAGTGGAACTTATAATGGCGTAAACTGGTGTCGTGTGGGAAGTGACGAGCAGTTACTTTCAAATGTAAAAGTTTGCAGATATTTGTTTCTGCGCACCTTTCAAGTTATACCACAGTATTTATATTTCCCAAACAATGTTATTTCTACACCATTTCTCTGCCCCAATATCAAATGTCTACCCTAATTCTCCATATAATGAACAACTGATTCAAGAATTTAATTGGGAGTTTTTTCTCTTGGATGTGTGCTTCAGTTACAGTGAGCTATGATCCAACTGAATGATGGAAGAGGCTCAAGGACCAAACCGCCCACCCTATTCCTCTGCCAGGTCACAAAACCAGAGGGTTCAGGTTAGATACTACCGTCTTTGAAATGGGGAACATTGCAGTTACTCAGCATTATTTTAAAGAAAACACATGTGCTACTAAATGACTGTAGGAAATTAGTTGGATTGCCATACAAATTAACAAGAGAACCATGGCTCAACAATCCACCAGTGCCTCAATTCATCATAAACCAGTCAAGATTCAACAAAACTATCCAAACTTCCAACATAGTCAGAATGCATTCAAAGTGGAAACAAATTAAATAAGACATTTTTGATGTCAGATATTGTAGTGAGCTTGGACAGCATATCTACATGTTCATTTCCAGGCAGTTCTTTCAAAAAGACTTTTCCTTTCTGCTTCCCCGCCCATTCCTTGCACTTCACAGCACTCAGTAGATTGACTGTTCCGTCACCTTCCCCATAGACCACTTTGGGCTCCTGATCGGGGAAAACGTCATAATGAAAGGACTCTGCAGTTTGGATTCCAGTACCATAGAGGCAATGTATTTGGATTCCAGGGGCAGTCAAATTGTACACCAGCGATTCAGTGTCTTGCCGAATGAGCCAGCCTTCTTTAAAGTTGATGTCCTGGTAGAATTTCTGATAATCTTTCATGGTGTAATTATAAGTTGGTGTGGTGATGAACTCCTTGTCCATTGACCAGGTGTTGTTGTAGGGGAGTAGCCAGGTGGTGGAGATTGCAGTTCGCTGCTGCTCACGAATCTTCAATGGGCTGATGACGGGAATTCGATCATTGTCTCCTGTAGCCAGTACTCGCAAAGTCTTCGACACACCTCCCCAAGGAGCACCCAGCGCAATGTAGGATTTAATGTACTTGTCCTTCCACTTCTGGGTCTGATGGTTCAGGAAGTAGAGTGTGTAGAGGTTTCCCATGCTGTGCGCTACGAGAACCACAGGACTACCATATTCCTTATACATGGATTCAATCATCACCTTCAAGTCCTTGAAAAACTGACTATTTTCATTGGGTGCTCGTCGCCAGTCCTATGGAGCACCGCGGACATCTTTGTCTCTCAGGTAGCCCCAATCCACCATGTACTTCACCAGAGTGTAAAAGTAAATCCCCACAGTCCTCTTGCTGGGATCCAGGAATTCCAGTGGGTAGGTTTTCCCAAATCCAGGAACTTTCACATAAACACCAGGTGGAGTTTCTGACCTTTTGGTTGTTGTGTTGAAAACCAGCCTCATGTTGTCAATCCAACAGTCAATGGCGACCGGCAGAAGCAGCTCAAGGTTCAGCCAGAAGCTGAAGTAATCATCTGTTTTCTTGGTACACAAGTAGTGCACCACAGCAGGCTTATCCAGCTTAGCCTCCAGCTGGTTTCCCAGGTCACCTGGAACCAGCACCACGGGCGGTCTGCTCGCATTCACGCTGCGCCGCGGAGATGCCGAGCCGCTGTCGGCGAGCGGGGAGGCGGCGATGCCGGCGGCCGCCAGGACACGCGCGTACAGGCCGAGCTGGGCGATCATGGCCCGGCTCGCGGGCGGGCGGCTGCGACGCGACCGAGGCTGGAACGAAGGCCGAGCTCCGCGGTGGGACACACGGCCGGCGGCCCTTCCATCACCAGCGGCACCCACCTTCCAATGCTTGATGGACGTGGTGGGCAGAGACTTCGACTTGGTGTTCATCTACCTGGATGACCAGCAAGGACCACGAAAAGCACAAAGACCATCTTCGCAGACTCTACACACGTTTGTCCGACTTCAGCCTTACAGTCAATTGCCAAAGTGACAGTTCGGGAAAGACTCCATGCAATCCCTAGACCACACTATCACTGCAGACGGGGCAACACCATCAACGGAAAAATTCGCAGCCATACGCCAGTTCGCCTGCCCTAACACCCTCAAAGGCCTCCAGGAATTCACTGGATGGTTAATTTCTACAACTGCTATATCCCAGGGCAGCCGGCATCATATGATCACTGTTTGCCATGATGTCGGTCAAATTCAAGACCCTAGCTTGGACAGTGAAGGCCGACACGGCTTTCACCGCATCTAAGAACGCCCTAGCCAATGCCACCTTGCTGGTACACCCCAGATCAGATGTGCCCACAGCCCTCACCGTTGATGCATCAGCTATCGGGGGCATCCATGAACAGTCCGTCGATGTTCAGTGGAGGCTGTTGGCATTTTTCAGCTGCCATCTAACACCCACCTCCTCCCCCCCCCCCCGCCCCCCCCCCCCCCGGAGCTTAAATACAGGTCATTTGATTTGATAGGGAGCTCGTCGCACTCTACCTCGTCATTAAGCATTTCCACTATTTTCTGGAGGGCAGGCCATTGTTACTGACCACAAGCCCCTCAGCCTGCCAGGCAGCTCCGACACATTGCTGTCCGATGTTTCCATTGGCTCACTGGGCCCGGTCGTACCACAGCAGTGGAGGTGTCAGGTTTTCCATGCCATCCAAGACCTTGCCCACTCATCCATAAAGAATACAACCTGTATGGTGGCAGAGAGGTTCTCATGGCAAGGCCTGAGAAAGCAAGTTGCCCAACTGGCCAGCAATTGCAACCAGTGTCAGACTTCCCAAGGTCCACCAACATGTCAAGACCCCCGTCCATCAGTTTGACCCTCTGAAAAGGCGGTCTGAGCATATACACATCGATGTCGTGGGCCCGCTAACTGACTCCAGGGACGCCCGGTACTTACACCACAAGATGGCCAAAGGCACTTCCACTGATTCCTGCGCCAGGGCACTGCTCATGCGTTGGATTGCGACGTTTGGGATACCTGCTCATCTTTCCACTGACAGAGGGGCACAGTTTACATCAGCGCTGTGGACTGAGCTCACAACTCTCCTGGGCATTAAGCTGCACACACCACCGCCTACCACCTGCAATCTAATAGCCTCGAACACTTACACCGCCACCTGAAGTCACCTCTCATGGCCCGTTTAACCGGCCCCAGCTGGGTGGACGAGCTCCCCTGGGTCCTCCTGGGCATCTGAACTGCACCCAAAGAGGACCTGCAGGCCTCCTCCATGGAATTGGTGTATGGTGCCCCATTAATCTTGCCTGATGAATTCTTCCCACTGTCCCAAGACCCAGACACTGAGGGGAGAGCAGTGTAGCAGAAACTACAGCCGCTTTCAGGTGGCCAGAATACCCAACTGTAAAGCTGCCTATTCTACCCCAAAGCGGCTGTTGGGTGGCCACCTGAAAATGGAGAATCCAGCCAGGAGGAGCACTTACCTAATCCTCCTCCTATAGGTATAATCTCTGGCTCAGAGAATCCCCCGTTGCACCTGAAAGCAACACCAGGCAAAGCAGCTAGCAGCTATCAGGTGCCTAGCAGTCCCCGCTGCCTGACAGCCCCCCAGCACGGTACTGTAGGACGTCAGACGGCTGCCCCGACTCAGGAGCCAGCGTTTGCTCTGCAGCCTCTCTCCCCACTTTGGACCTTTCAGGTGGCAGAAAACCTCCTTCAGTGCTGCCACCTGAATGTCCCTTCGCAGACACCCGCAGCCCACTCCAGAACCACATTCTCTAGGCGATTCCACCTGAAAGTACCTTACGGGACAGATTAACCTCCTTTGCATCCTGGCCCCCCCCCCACCCCACCCTCACACCACGGGCGTCGGCCCACATCCATCCCTCAGGTCTTATTAACCACAGACTTTGTTTTTGACCACTTCAGATCTCATTCTGCCTGCCTCCATGACCCTGTGAGGGCCTGTACAAAGTCCTACGCAGCACAGGCAAAACCTTCACGCTGGACATTGGGGGTAGGGAGGAACTGTTCACAGCCGGCCGGCTGAAGCCCGCACATCTCGACCTCAGCCAGCCAGTCATGCCAGTGCTACCCAAGCGCCGGGGACGACCTCCCAAAAGTCCGGCCCCCACTGAGCTAAGGGGTAATGGGGCACTAGAGCTGGTTCTGGGCAAGGTTGTATGGTGGTGCGTAGTGAGGCGCAGGTGAACCGGCTCTGTAATGTTACGGCCGCAGCAGCGGAGCAGCCACGTCAAGATGGCGCCGCTGAGTACATCTTCTCCCGTGCTCAAATGGGCCGCGCACGTGCACTCGGCTGCCTCATGACATCACTGCCTGTGCATGGGCGGGACTTGCGGCCCACCTTATAAGGTACAGCATGGACTTTTCGAATTTAAACCGTTGGAAGTGCAAGTGACTGACAGTGTGTCGTCTCCTCATCTCGCTTCCTCGTGTGGCCACCGCTACAACAGGAAAGATTCACTGTGATGTTCCTGAGGTTGGGTGGGGAGGAGAAATGGATGGGTGGGACAGTTTCCTCTGGGTGGGGCAAAGAAATGGATGGGTGGAACGGTTTCCTCTGGGGTGTCAGAAACTGAGGCGTGACCTTATCGAGGTTTACAAAATCATGAGATGTTTGGGTAAGGTGAGTGGCCACAGTATTTTCCCCAGGGTGGAAGGCTCGGGAGCTGAGTGGGAGTGCAGAGGGTGAAGGGGAGAGATTGGATGGGACAGGAGTGGCACTTTCTCCACTCGGAGGGTGCTGCGTGTGGTATGAGCTGCTAGGCTGGGTACCATCGATGGGCGCACTGAGAGGTTGACGGGATGGAGGCAGCCAGATGGAACTGGGTTGGTGGGGATGGGTCAGCATGGCAGAGTGGGGCTGAAGGCCATGTGCTCGTGCTGGAGAACGGTCCCACTTGATTATTGTGGCCCATGCATGGGCACCAGTGGTCTGGTGTGGGGTGTAGGCTGGAGTTCAAGAACGGTGAGAGGGGTAACTTTGCACCTTGTCAACCTGCTGCAGGCTGGTCCACCCGGGGGCAGTGCTGTGTGTGGTGACCAGGGGCCAGCCCGACTTCCTAGAGAGCAGTGCAGAGGGCCGTGTGAGGTAAGGGTCTCGTCTACTCCGTCTGTGACCCATTTCCTCACCTGCCTGTCCCAGTTCCATCTCCTGTCAATTCCCCATCCCATCCCCGTCCGTCCCCCACCCCCTCCCCGTCCGTCTCCCACCTCGTCCCCGTCCGTCTCCCACCTCCTCCCCGTCCGTCCCCCACCTCCTCCCGCGTCCGTCCCCCCTTCCCTCCCCATCCCTCCCCCGTTCCCTCCCCATCCGTCCTCCCCGTCTGTCCATTCCTTCCCTTCCTGTCCTTCCCCAGTTCATCAGCGGGGTGGGACACAGACACGGGTGGACCAGGGTCCGTCAGCAGGGTGGGACATAGACACGGGGGGATCGTGGTCCGTCAGCGGGGTGCGACACGGACACGGGTGGACCAAGGTCCATCAGCAGGGTGCGACACGGACACGGGTGGACCAGGGTCCGTCAGCGGGGTGGGGACACGGACACGGGTGTTGGGTACTTCAGCGGGGTGGGGACATGGACACGGGTGTTGGGTGGGCTGTGGGAGTATTGCTGTGTTGCTGTGTCCCTGCCAGGTGGCCTGTCATCTACCTGAGGGTGAGACGGGTGCGTGGATTGGCAGAACTGGAAGCAGCTCCTGGCTACCTGGCAGATACCCGGCACACAGCCCTGTACCTGGTCAGTACCGATGCAGTATCTCTGGGGCCTGGTCGCTCTTCTCCCTGCGGTCAGACCCCGCCTCTGCCCCCCTGGTCAGTCCCTGCCTTCTTCCCCCCTGCGGCCAGTCCCCGCTCACCCCCCCCCCCCATTGTCAGGGCCTCCCCACCCTCCGTCATCAGTCTCCCCCTTCGCCCCGTGATCCATATCTCCTCGCCCCCCCCCCCCCCCCCACGGTCATTCTGGTAAGATTATGCGGGATGTGCGTACACTGGGTGTGGACTGCATGTTGGGAGTGGTGCGTACACTGGGTGTGGAATGTGTTGGGAGTGGTGCGTAAACTGGGTGTGGACTGTGTTGGGAGTGGTGCGTACACTGGGTGTGGAATGTGTTGGGAGTGGTGCGTACATTGGGTGTGGACTGTGTTGGGAGAGGTGCGTACACTGGGTGTGGACTGTGTTGGGAGAGGTGCGTACACTGGGTGTGGACTGTGTTGGGAGAGGTGCGTACACTGTGTGTGGACTGTGTTGGGAGTGTTGCGTACACTGGGTGTGGACTGTGTTGGGAGAGGTGTGTACACTGGGTGTGGACTGTGTTGGGAGAGGTGCGTACACTGTGTGTGGACTGTGTTGGGAGTGGTGTGTACATTGGGTGTGGACTGTGTTGGGAGAGGTGCGTACACTGGGTGTGGACTGCGTTGGGAGAGGTGCGTACACTGTGTGTGGACTGTGTTGGGAGTGGTGTGTACATTGGGTGTGGACTGTGTTGGGAGTGGTGTGTACACTGGGTGTGGACGGCATGTTGGGAGAGGTGCGTACACTGGGTGTGGACTGTGTTGGGAGTGGTGCGTACACTGGGTGTGGAATGTGTTGGGAGTGGTGCGTACACTGGGTGTGGAATGTGTTGGGAGTGGTGTGTACACTGGGTGTGGAATGTGTTGGGAGTGGTGTGTACACTGGGTGTGGACTGTGTTGGGAGTGGTGTGTACGCTGGGTGTGGACGGCATGTTGGGAGAGGTGTGTACACTGGGTGTGGACTGTGTTGGGAGTGGTGCGTACACTGGGTGTGGACTATGTTGGGAGTGGTGTGTACACTGGGTGTGGACTGTATTGGGAGTGGTGTATACGCTGGGTGTGGACGGCATGTTGGGAGAGGTGTGTACGCTGGGTTTGGACTGTGTTGGGAGTGGTGCGTACACTGGGTGTGGACTGTGTTGGGAGTGGTGCGTACACTGGGTGTGGAATGTGTTGGGAGTGGTGTGTACACTGGGTGTGGAATATGTTGGGAGTGGTGTGTACACTGGGTGTGGACTGTGTTGGGAGTGGTGTGTACGCTGGGTGTGGACGGCATGTTGGGAGAGGTGTGTACACTGGGTGTGGACTGTGTTGGGAGTGGTGCGTACACTGGGTGTGGACTATGTTGGGAGTGGTGTGTACACTGGGTGTGGACTGTATTGGGAGTGGTGTATACGCTGGGTGTGGACGGCATGTTGGGAGAGGTGTGTACGCTGGGTTTGGACTGTGTTGGGAGTGGTGCGTACACTGGGTGTGGACTGTGTTGGGAGTGGTGTGTACACTGGGTGTGGACTGTGTTGGGCGTGGTGCGTACACTGGGTGTGGACTGTGTTGGGAGTGGTGCGTACACTGGGTGTGGACTGTGTTGGGAGTGGTGCGTACACTGGGTGTGGACTGTGTTGGGAGTGGTGTGTACACTGGGTGTGGACTGTGTTGGGCGTGCTGCGTACACTGGGTGTGGACTGTGTTGGGAGTGGTGCGTACACTGGGTGTGGACTGTGTTGGGAGTGGTGCGTACACTGGGTGTGGACTGTGTTGGGAGTGGTGTGTACACTGGGTGTGGACTGTGTTGGGAGTGGTGCGTACACTGGGTGTGGACTGTGTTGGGCGTGGTGCGTACACTGGGTGTGGACTGTGTTGGGAGTGGTGCGTACACTGGGTGTGCACTGTGTTGGGAGTGGTGCGTACACTGGGTGTGGACTGTGTTGGGAGTGGTGCGTACACTGGGTGTGGACTGTGTTGGGAGTGGTGCGTACACTGGGTGTGGACTGTGTTGGGAGTGGTGTGTACACTGGGTGTGGACGGCATGTTGGGAGTGGTGCGTTTACTGGGTGTGGACTGTGTTGGGAGTGGTGCGTACACTGGGTGTGGACTGTGTTGGGAGTGGTGCGTACACTGGGTGTGGACTGTGTTGGGAGTGGTGCGTACACTGGGTGTGGACTGTGTTGGGAGTGGTGCGTACACTGGGTGTGGACTGTGTTGGGAGTGGTGCGTACACTGGGTGTGGACTGTGTTGGGAGTGGTGCGTACACTGGGTGTGGACTGCGTTGGGAGTGGTGCGTACACTGGGTGTGGACTGTGATGGGAGTGGTGCGTACACTGGGTGTGGACTGTGTTGGGAGTGGTGCGTACACTGGGTGTGGACTGTGTTGGGAGTGGTGCGTACACTGGGTGTGGACTGTGTTGGGAGTGGTGCGTACACTGGGTGTGGACTGTGTTGGGAGTGGTGCGTACACTGGGTGTAAACTGTGTTGGGCGTGGTGCGTACACTGGGTTTGGACTGTGTTGGGAGTGGTGCGTACACTGGGTGTGGACTGTGTTGGGAGTGGTGCGTACACTGGGTGTGGACTGTGTTGGGAGTGGTGCGTACACTGGGTGTGGACTGTGTTGGGAGTGGTGCGTACACTGGGTGTGGACTGTGTTGGGAGTGGTGCGTACACTGGGTGTGGACTGTGTTGGGAGTGGTGCGTACACTGGGTGTGGACTGTGTTGGGAGTGGTGCGTACACTGGGTGTGGACTGTGTTGGGAGTGGTGCGTACACTAGGTGTGGACTGTGTTGGGAGTGGTGCGTACACTGGGTGTGGACTGTGTTGGGAGTGGTGCGTACACTGGGTGTGGACTGTGTTGGGAGTGGTGCGTACACTGGGTGTGGACTGTGTTGGGCGTGGTGCGTACACTGGGTGTGGACTGTGTTGGGAGTGGTGCGTACCCTGGGTGTGGACTGTGTTGGGAGTGGTGCGTACATTGTGTGTGGACTGTGTTGGGAGTGGTGCGTACACTGGGTGTGGACTGTGTTGGGAGTGGTGCGTACACTGGGTGTGGACTCTTTTGGGAGTGGTGTGTACACTGGGTGTGGACTGTGTTGGGTGTGGTGCTTACGCTGGGTGTGGACTGTGTTGGGAGTGGTGCGTACACTGGGTGTGGACTGTGTTGGGAGTGGTGTGTACACTGGGTGTGGACTGTGTTGGGAGTGGTGCGTACATTGTGTGTGGACTGTGTTGGGAATGGTGTGTACGCTGGGTGTGTACTGTGTTGGGCGTTGTGCGTAATCTGGGTGTGGACTGTGTTGGGAGTGGTGCGTACCCTGGGTTTGGACTGTGTTGGGAGTGGTGCGTACATTGTGTGTGGACTGTGTTGTGTATGGTGTGTACGCTGGGTGTGTACTGTGTTGGGCGTTGTGCGTACACTGGGTGTGGACTGTGTTGGGAGTGGTGCGTACGCTGGGTGTGGACGGCATGTTGAGAGAGGTGCGTACACTGGGTGTGGACTGTGTTGGGAGTGGTGCGTAAACTGGGTGTGGACTGTGTTGGGAGTGGTGCATACACTGGGTGTGGACTGTGTTGGGAGTGGTGCGTACACTGGGTGTGGACTGTGTTGGGAGTGGTGCGTACGCTGGGTGTGGACAGCATGTTGAGAGAGGTGCGTACACTGGGTGTGGACTGTGTTGGGAGTGGTGCGTACACTGGGTGTGGACTGTGTTGGGAGTGGTGCGTACACTGGGTGTGGACTGTGTTGGGAGTGGTGCGTACACTGGGTGTGGACTGTGTTGGGAGTGGTGTGTACACTGGGTGTGGACTGTGTTGGGAGAGGTGCGTACACTGGGTGTGGACTGTGTTGTGAGTGGTGTGTACATTTGGTGTGGACTGTGTTGGGAGTGGTGCGTACACTGGGTGTGGACTGTGTTGGTAGTGGTGTGTACACTGGGTGTGGACTGTGTTGGGAGAGGTGCGTACACTGGGTGTGGACTGTGTTGGGAGTGGTGCGTACACTGGGTGTGGACTGTGTTGGGAGTGGTGCGTACACTGGGTTTGGACTGTGTTGGGAGTGGTGCGTACACTGGGTGTGGACTGTGTTGGGAGTGGTGCGTACACTGGGTTTGGACTGTGTTGGGAGTGGTGCGTACACTGGGTGTGGACTGTGTTGGGATTGGTGCGTACACTGGGTGTGGACTGTGTTGGGAGTGGTGCGTACACTGGGTGTGGACTGTGTTGGGAGTGGTGCGTACACTGGGTGTGGACTGTGTTGGGAGTGGTGCGTACACTGGGTGTGGACTGTGTTGGGAGTGGTGCGTACACTGGGTGTGGACTGTGTTGGGAGTGGTGCGTACACTGGGTGTGGACTGTGTTGGGAGCAGTAAATACACAAATTGTTTTGGTGCATTGCAGGATGGCTGTGCCAGCAGTTACGCTCCCTGCGCTGTGGGTAGTGGTGGGCACCCATTCTGGTCGAGTTTCTGTCCACCTGGCCTGTCCGGCACCGTGGATGCACTTTGCAGCATAATTGAGCCCTACCTGCGCTGTGGGTGAGTGACCCTGCACTGCAGGTGGGGGTCCCACACTGGGGGTGGAAGTCCCCGCGCTGCTGGTAGGCGTCCCTTTGACGGGGTTGGGCGTTGCCGTGCCATGGGTGGGCTTCTCCGTGCTGGGATGTTACGGGACAGCGGATCGGTGCTGACTTTTATTCCTGCTTCCTGGCAGACCCCCAGCGATGGGAGCCTGCAGCATTCTGCTGTCAGGACGGAGTGGGTGTGGGAAGAGCACAGTCGTCCGGGCTGTGTGTAGGAGGCTCAACCTCCACCTGGTCAAGGTGGGTGTCAGGGAGTGGGGGGGAGGGGTGCTAAGGAAGGGGGAGGGGGAAGAAGGTTCTGCTGGTGAAGGTGGGTGAGAGGGTGAAGGGAGGGTGGGCTGAAGCACCAGGTGAAGGTGGGTATGGGGGTGGGGGGGTGAAAGGGCCTGTTACCTACCCTGCTGTCTGTGTAAATGTGAAAAGAATTCTCAGTTACTTGTGTCTCTGGTCTGTGTGGATACATGTACATACAATCTCCTTCACCCTCTCTCCCTCTCTGACTTCTCATCTCTCCCTCTCTGCCTTTCTCTTTCCCCCCACTCTCCTCCCCCTCTCTCCTTCTCCCCCCCCTCCTTTTTCTCCATCTCCAGCTCCTTCCTTCTCCCCTCTCTACTTCTCCCCCCCGTCCCCACTGACCTCTTTCCCAGCTCTCTCCATCCCCACTGACCCCTCTCCCCGCTCTCTCCATCCCCACTGACCCCTCTCCCCGCACTTACCATCCCCACAGACCCCTCTCCCCGCTCTCTCCATCACCACTGACCACACTCCCTGCTCTCTCCATCCCCTGACCTCTATCTCCCTTCTCTCTCCATCCCCACTGACCTCTCTCTCCCTGCTCTCTCCATCCCCACTGACCCCTCTCCCCGCTCTCACCATCCCCACTGACCCCTCTCCCCTTGCTCTCTCCATCCCCACTGACCCCTCTCCCTGCTCTCACCATCCCCACTGACCCCTCTCCCCTTGCTCTCTCCATCCCCACTGACCCTCCCCACTCTCTCCATCCCCACTGACCTCTCTCCCCGCTCTCTCCATCCCCACTGACCCCTCTCCCCGCTCTCACCATCCCCACTGACCCCTCTCCCCTTGCTCTCTCCATCCCCACTGACCCCTCTCCCTGCTCTCTCCATCCCCACTGATCACTCGCCCCTTGCACTCTCCCTGCTCTTTCCATCTCCTCTGACCACTCTCCCTCTCACCCCAGGTGGAATGCGCAGGTCTCTGTGCTGACTCGGTTGGGAGCACGGAGGCGAGGCTGACGTCTGCATTCTCCCGAGCAGCTGATCACCGTCCCTGCCTCCTGCTGCTCCACCACCTTCCCAACGTTGAGAGGGCTGGTGAGGGAATGGGCCAGTGTTCCCGGCTCGGTGCCACACTGCAGCGATTGATTGACAGCTTGCACACCAGCCCCAGGTAAGGATCTTCCATGGCCTCGTCTGCGTCTCTGACGCACGTCTGAATCCACCAGATGCTTATCGAGTGTTGGCCCCCTGTCAGACCATCTTCTCCATATTGATCCATTCCCCGTGATTCCATGTGCTTCCAGCGTGTTGATCAGCCTCGTCCCACACCTCGACAAAGGCCATTTCAGGCCGAGGTGAACACGTTCATCCTTTGTCTGTACGGTGCTGAGTTACAGTATCACCGGCAGAGCCATTGTTTGTACAGTGTGGCACGATTGGCGTAGTGGTTAGTCTAACGCTGTTACAGCGGCAGCAATCGGTACAGGGGTTCGATCTGGCGCTGCCAGAAAGGAGTTTGTACATCTCCCTGTGTCTGTGTGGGTTTCTCCCTGTGGCTCCAGTTTCCTCCCACCTTTCAAAACTTACCGAGGATTGTAGGTGTATTGGGTGTAATTGGACAGCACAGACTCATGGGCTGGAAGGGCCAGTTACCGTGCTGAACTACTAACGGGCTCGTGGGCCAGAAGGGCCAGTTACCGTGCTGAACTACTAACGGGCTCGTGGGCCAGAAGGGCCAGTTACCGTGCTGAACTACTAACGGGCTCGTGGGCCAGAAGGGCCAGTTACCGTGCTGAACTACTAACGGACTTGTGGGCCAGAAGGGCCAGTTACCGTGCTGAACTACTAACGGGCTCGTGGGCCAGAAGGGCCAGTTACCGTGCTGAACTACTAACGGACTTGTGGGCTGGAAGGGCCAGTTACCGTGCTGAACTACTAACGGGCTCGTGGGCCAGAAGGGCCTGTTACCGTGCTGAACTACTAACGGGCTCGTGGGCTGGAAGGGCCAGTTACCGTGCTGAACTACTAACGGACTCGTGGGCTGGAAGGGCCAGTTACCGTGCTGAACTACTAACGGACTCGTGGGCTGGAAGGGCCAGTTACCGTGCTGAACTACTAACGGGCTCGTGGGCCAGAAGGGCCAGTTACCGTGCTGAACTACTAACGGGCTCGTGGGCCAGAAGGGCCAGTTACCGTACTGTATGACTAACGGGCTCATCATGCTGTACGTCTAATGGATTTGTGGCGTGGAAGGGCCTGTTACCACGCTGTATGACTAACGGGCTCATGGGCCGGAAGGGCCAGTTACCTTACTGTACGACTAACAGGCTCGTGGGCCAAAGGGCCTGTTACCGTGCTGTTCGACTAACAGGCTCGTGGGACAGAAGGGCCTGTTACTGTGCTGTAGGTCTGTGAAATATAAAGTGTTCACAATCACTACTCTGGAGACAAAGTCTTGGAGAACAAGTTGGATTTTATTTTGGGTCTGCAGAGCCGGGTGTCTCTTAGCCTTAAGACACACCGGAGGTCCAGAATCATCACTCTTTTGTACAGTCCCACGGTCAACATCACCCCACCTCCCTTTAGTCTCTTCCAATCGGAATTTCAATACCTTACAACCTTCCCGTTTTCCCTTCCATCCCTGCAGATACCACACAGTCCCTCCCTCATCATACATCACATGTTATTTTAATTAGGTATTCTCATCCTAAGAGGCGTCAAAGTTCATATTCATGTCTTCAATAAGCAAGCACAATGGTTACTGTGGGGTACCGTAGGTCACCGTGCCAGTCTGAACCAGACTCCTTTATCCTTGAGGCTTCTGATAAGAAAGTGGCCCACTAGTTAGTACTGTCTATTCTCAAGCTCTAATCTACATATTTCGCATTCCATCTCCTTTCACAGAATGGTGCTAGTTTAATCATCTCCAGCCATTTTTCACAATCCATCCCTTTTCTTTTTACCATGTATTTCTGATTAAACTACGTTCGCATAGCTCCTCAAATTGTTGAAGCTTACGCCTAATTTATCACCATTCATCTTTGACGGGCTTCAATACCATTTGTCGTGGCAGAGTAAATTAATCTAGCGACGATACATTGTAGAATGGCCATTCCAACAAACAGACCCATTAGGATTATTAAACCGTATATAGCAAGGTGAATGAACCATTGTCCCCAACCTTTCGGACTCCAGCCTCCCCATGTCCACCCCTCCCAAACGTATCCCTTTTGGTACCTGTTTCCTGCCTCTCGGATCTTTTCCCTGTACTCATTAATGTGAAAAGCCATGTCCGACATATTAGTTAATGCATCTGGAATACATGAAATCAAGGGCCATGCGGTTTTGGAGGGCTGTAAGTCGAATGACCATCATTTCTGTGGTTATGGCCTGGACCTGGGACCTAAGCGCCAGGTCTGTTTTATTTACCAGCTCCTCTAGGCTGCTAACTCTTGGATCTGCACCCCAGCCCGCGGAGTCCCGCACTGGCCCGACGTTTGTTCTGCGCATGTGAAAGAACTGGTCAAGGACGCGAACATGGGGAATTAAGTATGCAAGGTAGCAACACCCGATCCAGCCCTTAAGCTGGCGGGTCAAGGCAAAGTCTCTTGATCGATTCCAAGAGTCCCTTTACCTGGGTAGCCAAGAGTAAATTCGGCGTCCACACAGCCATTATGTGCCATTAACAGGCTGCGGAGTGCGCAATTGGGTGACCGTCCAATTCTGCGTACAGTTGGAGACTCCAAGTTGGTGTAGAGTGGACTGATTTATATTACAGAGACAGGTTGTGTTTTTACGGCCCACAAGAACCAACCTTTAAAAGCATCCCCCAGAGTCTCAGAGGTTTGGCCACGTTCCTTTGCAGGGTATAGATATCAAACAATTCTTGCAGGGAGAGGGGGACAGCTACTAAGGGAACTCCTGACTTCCCATGCTGTGGTATTTTCGCACATACCCAGCAATATGTGTGGTTCTGGTGTTTAGCAAAGTTAGTACACAGGGAGATAAAAGAATTTTTGAGTTCAACATGCAAACTATTAGATGTAAGAATATAATTGGATACAGAAAACATAAAAGTCTCATTGTTGCAGTCCTTTTACTCCTTCCCTTTCCCCTCTGAAGGGGGTCCACTGGTCCTTTTACTCTTGAGGCGTGCGTCCACCCCTTTCTTCTGTTCGGACCGCTGTCTCTGTGGTTAATAGTACCAAGTATGGTCCAGTCCACCAGGGCTGGAGTTTCTCTTCCTTCCACAACTTGATGAGGACCCAATCACCAGCGTTCACAGGATGGATGGGGAAGTCCAGAGGAGGGTTCTGCGCCAGTAAATACTTGCTTAAAAACACATCATAACTTTCCACTGTAGGTATACCCTCTAACCGTCCCAAATATGGGAGTCCAAATAACATCCTGTACGGAGATACCCTGATGTCTTGTCCGAATTCTGAGAAGAGCAATTGGTAGGCACTGGTCCGGGGTAATTTAGTCTCTTCTCTTAGTTTCATAATTTGCATCTTTAAAGTCTCATTCATTCGCTCCACCCTCCCCGAACTCTGTGGATGCCATGGTGTATGGAGTTTCCATTCTATCCCTAATGCCTCACAGACCAAACTGTGGATCTTAGAAGCAAAGTGAGTTCCCCGATCTGAATCAATGGACTCGGCTATTCCATACCGGGGTATAATTTGTTCCAGAATTATCTTCGCCACTACTTGTGCAGTGACACTAGCGGTGGGGAACGCCTCGACCCATCTCGTGAAGTGGTCCACTATTACCAGCAGGAATTTCCATCGCTGGACTTTAGGGAGTTCAGTGAAATCCACTTGCATTTGTTGGAATGGTCAGATGGCCAGAGGCTGCCCTCCTCCAGGCATAGTTCTCATAGCTTTTCTATTGACCTTTAGCAGATCACTCAGCGAGCCACTGTCTGCTTCGTTAAGGTATATACTTCTCTGCAAGCATAGATTTGTAAAAAGGCATCACACAGTGCTTGAGCCCCCCCAGTGTGATCATGAGTGTAGTTACCCCAGTAGTTGTCTGGTGATCTCCTTATTCAACAATTGTCTCTCATCGGGGAGCCACCATCTTCTGTCGTCCGTTTTCTTCACTCCCATCTTTTCCATTTGTTCCTTGTCAGAGAGGCACCTTCTTCAGCCCTTCTCTGAGGGGTATCAATGTCCTCACGTGCACTGTTCCTGATCGCGCCGCCTGCCGGGCCACTTCGTCAGCTATCCAATTTCCTCGGGCTTCTGCTGAGCTTCCCTTCTGGTGGCCCGGCACATGTACTATAGCAATTCTTACTGGCTTAAGTAATGCTTCCAGAGTCTTCTCGATTAGTTGTTCGTGGGCTAATTCTTTTCCTCTTGCTGTTATCATCCCCCGCTCCTTCCAGATCTTCCCGAACGTGTGTACCACTCCGAAAGCGTATCTTGAATCCGTGTATATGGTACCCTCATGCCCCTCCAACAATTCCAAGGCTCTCATCAGGGCATACAGCTTGCAGGACTGAGCGGACCAACTCCCGGGTAGACGCCCATCTTCTACCTCTGTTCCGGTGACCCCATTGATGACGGCATATCCACTGTATCTCTTCCCATCCATACAGCTTGACGAGCCGTCTATGAACCATCAGTGTCCTTCCAAGAGGGGCTCTTCTTCCAGGTCATCTCAACTTTTTGTCTGGAGCTCTACCACCTCACTGCAGTCATGTCCTGGGTCCTCTGCTTCCTTATCTTCTTCTTCTGATGAGTAGAGGAACTGGGAAGGGTTCAGGCTTTTATCTGTAACAATGGTTAGGTTGTCTTTTTCCATCAAGATTGCCTCATACTTCAGAATTCTCGAGTCCGTCAACCATCTATGGGACTTTTGAGTCAGGATTGTTCTAACTGTGTGGGGAGTGAACACAATCAGACTTGCTCCAAAGGTAAATTTTCGACTTTCTTCCACCAGTATAGCCGTAGCCGCGACGGCTTGAATACATTCTGGCCACCCTCGTGACACTAGGTCTAACATCTTCGAGAGGAACGCCACAGGTTGCCTTTGTCCTCCTCTTTTCTGGGTCAACACTCCCAATGCTACCCCTTTCTCCACATTTACGAACAAGTGGAAAGGCTGATTAATAGCAGGCAAAGCCAGAACTGGAGCATTAATCAAATTGTTCTTCAAGTGAGCAAATTCCTGCTGTTCCTCAGTGTTCCACTCCACCTTTTCTTTTTCTCCTCCCAGCTTCTCATATAAAAATCGGACTTTCTGGGCATATTTATCTATCCACAATCGGCAATACCCGATTAATCCGAGGAACTTCCTTATCTCCTTCTGATTTTTAGGTATAGGCAGACCAGTGATGCTAGCAATTTGATCAGGTCCGATCCTCTTCCTTCCCTGGCTAATCAAATGTCCCAGATACTTTACTTGTTCCACAAATTGTAACTTGTTCTTGGAAACTCTTAATCCTTTTTCCCCTGGGAAGTTTAGTAACTTAATGGTAGACTCACGAACTTCACCTTTCTCAGCTCCCGATATTAACAGGTCGTCTACATATTGTATTAGCCATGTGCCTGAGTGCTCTTCCATTACCTGCTCTCAGACTTATCTGAATGGGTTGGGGGAAGTTGGGGGACTCTGTAAACCCTTGGGGGAGGACTGTCCATCGATACTGCTGTTTTCTTCCCGCGTGAGGGTCCTCCCACTCGAAGGCGAACAAGTCCCGACTATTCTCATCCAAGGGGCAACTCCAAAAGGCATCCTTCAAATCTACCACTCATGTTCTGGGGAAATTCAATTCAGTATGGTATAAGGGTTTGGGACCTCTGGGTGTCGGGTCTGGACAATCTTGTTTAATTCTCGACGGTTCTGCACCAAGCAGAAAGTCCCATCCGCTTTCCATACAGGGAGGACTGGGGTGTTATAGGGGGACATGAAACTTTCTAGCACTCCATCCCGCAGCAAATTTTCAATGACGGGCTGGAGGCCCCTTCGTCCCTCCACAGAAATGGGATACTGTCTCACCCGCACCGGACGGAACCCATCCTTTTTTTTAAATTTTTTTATTTTTCACACTATAAACCATATTGATCAAGATACATACATTTTCCTTCTTAAATATATACAGTATCATTTTCTCCCCGCCCTTCCCTCCTCCCCTCCCTCACTCCCTCACCTCCCCTCCCATTCATTTAAAGTTCAGAATCTAAGATACATTAAACCTGTCAAACAATGTTGTCACTCAATAAAAATAAACAAAAAGTTCCACTGAGTCAATTCTTTTCATTCCCTTATCCTTCTGTCATTTTAGATGGTAGATGTCCCCAATAGGATTTCTCTATTATGTTTCAAGTATGGCTCCCATATTTGTTCAAATATTGTAATATTATTTCTTAAATTATATGTTATTTTTTCTAATGGAATACATTTATTCATTTCTATATACCATTGTTGTATTCTCAAGTTATCTTCTAATTTCCAGACTGACATAATACATTTTTTTGCTACAGCTAGGGCTATCCTAACAAATCTTTTTTGTGCTCCATCCAAATCAACTCCAAATTCTTTGTTTTTTATGTTACTTAGGAGAAAGATCTCTGGGTTTTTTGGTATATTGTTTTCTGTTATTTTATTTAATATCTGATTGAGATCATCCCAAAATTTTTCTACTTTCTCACATGTCCACATTGCATGAATTGTTGTTCCCATTTCCTTTTTACAGCGAAAACATCTGTCAGATACTGTTGGGTCCCATTTATTTAACTTTTGAGGTGTAATGTATAGCCTGTGTATCCAGTTATATTGTATCATACGTAACCTCGTATTTATTGTATTTCTCATCGTTCCAGAACATAACTTCTCCCATGTTTCCTTCTGTATCTTTACGTTTAGATCTTGTTCCCATTTTTGTTTAGTTTTACCATTTGTTTCCTCATTCTCCTTTTCTTGTAGTTTAATATACATGTTTGTTATAAATTTTTTAATTATCATTGTATCTGTAATCACATATTCAAAGTTACTTCCCTCTGGTAACCTCAGACTGCTTCCTAATTTGTCCTTCAAGTAGGATTTCAGTTGGTAGTATGCCAACACTGTATCGTGAGTTATATTATATTTATCCTTCATTTGTTCAAAGCATAATAATTTATTTCCCGAAAAACAATTTTCTATTCTTTTGATCCCTTTTTTTTCCCATTCTCTAAAGGAAAGGTTATCTATTGTAAAAGGGATTAGCTGATTTTGCGTCAGTATTAGTTTTGGTAGTTGGTAATTTGTTTTATTCCTTTCTACATGAATCTTCTTCCAAATGTTGAGCAGATGATGTAATACTGGAGAATTCCTACGTTGTACCAATTTTTCATCCCATTTATATAATGTATGTTCGGGTATCTTCTCCCCTATTTTATCTTTCCAATGCTCTAAGTCGTCTTGTAATTTTTTCATTAATGGATGGTAATTGAGTTTAGATGGCCGAGGTTTTTATTTATTTGTATACCTAGGTATCGCATTGCTTGTGTTTGCCATCTAAATGGCGATTCTTTCTTAAATTTTGAGAAATCCGCATTATTCATTGGCATTGCTTCACTTTTATTTGCGTTAATCTTGTATCCCGACACTTCTCCATATTCCTTCAATTTCCTATGTAATTCTTTTATTGATATTTCTGGTTCTGTTAAGTATACTATAACATCATCTGCAAATAGACTGATTTTATATTCCTTGTCTTTTATTTTTATCCCTTTTATTTTATTTTATGTTCTTATCAGTTCTGCTAGTGGTTCTATGGCTAACGCGAACAATAAGGGAGATAGTGGGCATCCCTGCCTTGTTGATCTGCTTAAGTTAAATTGTTTTGATATATATCCATTTACTGTCACTTTCGCCAGTGGCCCCTTATATAATGCTTTAATCCAATTAATATATTTCTATGGTAAGGTGAATTTTTGTAGTACTTTGAATAAATAATTCCATTCTACTCTGTCAAAGGCCTTCTCTGCGTCTAAAGCAACCGCTACAGTTGGAGTTTTATTTCCTTCTACTGCATGAATTAAGTTAATAAATTTACAGATATTATCTGGTGTTTGTCTTTTTTTAATAAATCCAGTTTGGTCTAGATTTACTATTTTTGCTACATAGTCGGCTAATCTGTTTGCTAATAGTTTAGCTATTATCTTATAATCTGTGTTAAGTAAAGATATTGGTCTATATGACGCTGGTGCGAGTGGATCTTTCCCTTGCTTTAGTATTACTGTAATTATTGCTGTTTTACATGAATCTGGTAAGCTTTGTGTTTTATCAATCTGGTTGATTACTTCCAGAAGGGGAGGAATTAATAAATCTTTAAATGTTTTATAGAATTCTATTGGGAATCCATCCTCTCCTGGTGTTTTATTGTTCGGTAGTTTTTTTATTATCTCCTGTATTTCTTCTATTTCAAATGGTTTTTCCCCTAGTTCATAATATTTCTGTTTTGTCTTCATTATGTTCTTCTCCACCTTATATGTTTGTAGTGTTTCATATTTTATTTTTTCATCTGCCACTTCTCTTCTTTTAGTTGTATCTTCCTTCATTGCTAATTCTTTTTCTATATTTACTATTTCCCTTTCCAACTGTTCTGTTTCCTGATTATAGTCCTTCTTCATCTTGGTTACATAACTTATTATTTGCCCTCTGATGAACGCTTTCATTGCGTCCCATAGTATAAACTTATCTTTCACTGATTCCGTATTTATTTCAAAGTACATTTTAATTTGTTGTTCAATTAATTCTCTAAAATCCTGCTTTTTAAGTAGCATGGAGTTTAATCTCCATCCATATATTCTTGGAGGGATGTCCTCTAACTCTATTGTCAATATCAGGGGTGAATGGTCCGATAATATTCTAGCTTTATATTCTGTTTTCCTAACTCTGTCTTGCATGCGAGCTGATAACAGGAATAGGTCTATTCTTGAGTATGTTTTATGTCTACCCAAATAATATGAATATTCCTTTTCCTTTGGGTGTTGTTTCATCCATATATCCAAAAGTTGCATTTCTTGCATCGATTTAATTATAAATTTGGTTACTTTGTTCTTTCTGTTAGTTTTTTTCCAAGTTTTATCCATGTTTGAATCCAAATTAAGGTTGAAATCCCCTCCTATTAGTATGTTCCCTTGCGTATCTGCTATCTTCAAAAAAATATCTTGCATAAACTTTTGATCTTCTTCATTAGGTGAATATACATTGAGTAAATTCCAAAACTCTGAATATATCTGACATTTTATCATTACATATCTCCCTGCTGGATCTATTATTTCCTCTTCAATTTTGATTGGTACATTTTTACTGATTAATATAGCTACTCCTCTTGCTTTTGAATTATACGATGCTGTTGTTACATGTCCTATCCAATCTCTCTTTAATTTCTTGTGTTCCACTTCAGTTAAGTGTGTTTCTTGTATGAATGCTATATCAATTTTTTATTTTTTCAGTAAATTTAGCAGTTTCTTCCTTTTGATTTGGTTATGTATTCCGTTAATATTTAAAGTCATATAGTTCAACGTAGCCATTTCATACTTTGTTTATCTTTCCTTTCCGTTTCCTCATCTTCACCTTTCCTTCTTTTCCATTTCTGCTTTCTTGTTTTGAACACTTTATAAGACAACATTTCCTTTATTCTCCTATCTAAAATTTCTTTAACCCCACTATCCCCTCCCCTTCCTGAGTTGCCCTTTGTCCCTTGTCGGGCAACCACATCTCCCCTCTCCACTTGGATTTGCGAATTCACTCGCAAGTGTCAACTGATTTCGCAGTGACCGTAATTCTTCCCCACCCAGCCCCCCCCCAGAAAAGATTTTAATCTTCATATACAACAAAGGTCACTCTCTTAATTCCCCCCATACTTCCTTTCTTCCGTTTCTTTCCCTTCTTAGTTCTTACCTATACTCTATTTTTTTTATACATACATACACACACATATATATATATATATATATATATATATATGGCAGAGGTCGACAGCATCGAGTCCACGCTGCTGAAGATCCAGCTGCGCTGGGTGGGTCACGTCTCCAGAATGGAGGACCATCGCCTTCCCAAGATCGTGTTATATGGCGAGCTCTCCACTGGCCACCGTGACAGAGGTGCACCAAAGAAAAGGTGCAAGGACTGCCTAAAGAAATCTCTTGGTGCCTGCCACATTGACCACCGCCAGTGGGCTGATATCGCCTCAAACCGTGCATCTTGGCGCCTCACAGTTTGGCGGGCAGCAACCTCCTTTGAAGAAGACCACAGAGCCCACCTCACTGACAAAAGGCAAAGGAGGAAAAACCCAACCCCAACCAACCAATTTTCCCCTGCAACCGCTGCAACCGTGTCTGCCTGTCCCGCATCGGACTTGTCAGCCACAAACGAGCCTGCAGCTGACGTGGACATTTACCCCCTCCATAAATATTCGTCCACGAAGCCAAGCCAAAGAATACCCATATACACACATACATATAGTTTGTGGTCATTTTTGTTCTTATTACATGTCTTCATCTCTCTGTCTGTTTTGTAGTTGTTCTGAAAATTTTCGTGCTCCTCCGGATCCGAGAATAGTCTGTTTTGCTGCCCTGGAATAACTATTTTAAGTACCGCTGGATACTTTAGCATAAATTTATATCCTTTTTTCCATAGGATCATTTTTGCTGTATTAAACTCCTTCCTCTTCTTCAGGAGTTCAAAACTTATATCTGGATAGAAAAAAATTTTTTGACCCTTGTATTCTGGTGGTTTTTTGTCTTCTCTTATTTTCTTCATTGCCTTCTCCAATATATTTTCTCTTGTTGTATATCTTAAGAATTTTACTAAAATGGATCTTGGTTTTTGTTGTGGTTGTGGTTTAGTGGCTAATGTTCTATGTGCCCTCTCTATTTCCATTTCTTCCTGTAGTTCTGGTCTTCCCAGGACCCTGGCGATCCAATCTTTTATAAATTCTCTCATATTCTTGCCTTCTTCATCTTCCTTAAGGCCCACTATCTTTATATTGTTTCTTCTATTATAGTTTTCCATTATATCTATCTTCTGAGCTAACAGCTCTTGTGTCTCTTTAACTTTTTTATTAGATTCTTTTAATTTCTTTTTTAAGTTCTCTACTTCCATTTCTACGGCTGTTTCTCGTTCTTCCACCTTGTCCACTCTTTTTCCTATATCTGACATGATCATCTCTAATCTTTTCATTTTTTCTTCTGTACTTTTTATTCTTCTTTTTATTTCACTGAATTCTTGTGACTGCCATTCTTTTACTGTTTCCATATATTCTTTAAAAAAATATATATCCATGTACTTGCCCTTCCCTTCATCTTCCATTTCCCTGTGTTCTTCCTCTTCTTCTGAGTCCACTCCAGGATCTGTGTCCTTTACCTCTGTCTCTTCTGGTTTTCTTGTTGGGTTGTTTGTTTTAATTTGTTGGGTATTTTTTGGTCTTCTTATTTTTACTAGAAGTGTCTTGATGTTGGTCTTCTTCCTCTGGGTTGGTCATCCGTTGTTTCTTTGATTTCTTTTTACTCTCTTCTTTCTTGTTCTCGTTATTTTCTGTGTTTTCCTCTTGCTGTTTTGTTGTAGCTGTCATTCTCAGCTGTGGAGATCGACTCCTCAGCTGGTCCCCCCTCCCGTCAGTGTTATTTTTGTCTTGTGCATCGCGCATGCGCGTCTCCTCACGCATGCGCGGTTGCGCACTTTTGTTTGGCTCTGTGAGCCATTTTTGTAGTCCCGAGTTCGGGGCTTCAACTGACCTCAGGGAGCGGGCTTCTCTCTCCGCGGTGGGCCTCCTCGGACAGGTAAGGCCTTCACCTTCTTCTTCCGACGTCCTTTCTTCTTCTCTTCTTCCCGTTGCTTTTGGCTTTTCTTTTTTCGCTGCCATTTTCTCCACACCTTTATTTTCACTTTATTTTGGTTTTTGTGTTTGTGCCTTTGTTTTTTCTCTATTTTTTTTACTTTTCCGGAGAGGGCTGGAGTTCCCAGACCGGCCACTACTCCATCACGTGACTCCTGACAGAATCCCTCCTTTAGGGTTATTTTGAGTGGGGTTATCTGTAATTTCCCCCCCCCCCCCCCATTCCCTTCTCCGGCCCATACACTGTTCTCAATGTCCCGGATATCCTCTTCCTTCAACGGGTACAGCCTCATCATTATGCTTCCTCCTACTGGGGCGGTTCCTACTCCCAGTCTAATCTGCAGGTCTCGTCCCATCAAATTCACCCCCACTTGGAGAACCAGAATCAGATCCTCGACCACCTCCCTGTCCTTGTACTTTACACATATTCCCTTGATCAGAGGGGTTTCCATGACTCTCCCTCCTACTCCCGATATTTTAATATTTTCTTTCCCCACTGACATGTCTCGTGGGGCTTGAATCACACTGAATCTTTCCGCTCTCGAGTCTACCATAAATACTACTTCTTCTTGGGGTCCTAGTTTCAGGTTTATCAGGGGTTCCTGTTGATACCCGATTGACCCCAAAGAGGGGAACCCCTGACACCCCTATTCCTCATCTTCCATCAGAGCATAATAAGATCGAGTCTTTCTCTTCCACTTTGGGCATTCTCGCTTCAGATGCCCTTCTTCCGTCCTCCAAACTCCCCCTCTTTCTTGCTCTCTTCTTCCTCCTCTCATCATGCCTCTCCCCTTTTTCGGGCTGTCTGCCTCTCGCGTTCCCACTTTCTTTCCACAGCCTGCACCGTCATTCTCGCCTTTCCCTTCTGTTTGTCATCGTCTCTCCGGACATATACCTTCTGTGCCTCTCTTAACAACTGATCCCTAGACTTCTCATTCCAGTCCTCCATCTTTTCTAATTTCTTTTTAATATTGGGCCAGGATTTTTTCAGCAAGTTTGCCCGAAGAAGTTGCTGCCCTGCCTCCGAGTCTGGATTCACGTCGGAATATTTCTGTATGTTTTTCCGTAACCTCTGCAGGAAGAACTGCGGCTGCTTCCTCCTTTAATTGACGGTTTTCAAAAGCCCGCTCGAAATTTTGACTCTTTGGTAACAATTCTCTTATCCCTTTTATTTACAGATCTCTCAAATCCCGCATGCTCCTCCTCCCCTCCTCCTGTGGCTTGTCCCAGATTGGCTGAACAATGGGGAATTTAACCTCTGCCACAGTTCCCTGTTGGTCTCCAGGGGGATGCTCTTTTTCCTAAATCCTCATTCCTGCCTGTTGTATCATTTGTCTTTCTTCTGCAGTAAACAGGGTTCCCAATATCGACTGCATTTCACCCCAGGTATAGATGTTAGGTCCCAGGAATTGATCGAATTGTTCGGCCAAGCCTAAAGGGTCCTCTAAGAGACTTTTCATCTCTTTCTTGAAATTTTTTACTCCAGCAAAGCTCCTTCTCCTATCGGGTCCTCCCTAGGAGGGAACATTTGTAAGTAGGCTTGGGCTGTTTGTTCCCTTCTTTCCAAGGGGAGTGATTTTATATCATCCTTTAATATCTCCACCTCACTCCTTCCCTTTCACCCAAATTCATCATGTTAGTCTGAACTCCCCCGTCCTGCCTCCTCCAGCTCCGGGGCACAGGCCTCTACAACCCCACCGGACTCTCTCACTTGTTGGCGATTATCAGGAGGGACTACCTTTTTGTTTTTCGTGGTGACCTTAAACAACTCGGTCACCCTGATCCAACACGCCGCATAATCTGATTCCTGATCAAAAGGGGTTCTTGTATTTACAAACACATTTAATTTCTGACATAGCCAATCTTTATCTGACCCCAGTTATGGCCACCAAACTGAGGATCCCAGAATCGGAGTCTGAGGCCATTTATAATAACAGAAGTATCACAGTTTCCTTAGTTTTCCCCTTGGTTCTTCCCCAACCCCAGTTTCCTAACATCCACCCCAACAGACTATCCGGCAGTATATCAGCTCCAGGACCCCCACTCTGGGGACCCTTCTTCTCCTGGGACTCAGCAGTCCTGGTACATTGATTACTAATTTTCCTCCCTGTCAGATTGCAAACCCCTGACAGACTATCCCCGGTCATCCAAGTAATACTTAATAGTCAATTTTCTTACCTGGGTCCCGTGCATGAGAGTATCCCGACTGAACTACTTCTCCTGCCCCTTTGTTCTCCGGAGTCTCCTGTCCGGATATCACTCGCTCAAACCACTGACAGCAAGCAAGGAAATCAAAGACCACTGAAATCAGTGGGGTGCACCTTCTCGTCCTTCGATAGCCAGTTGCCAAGCGGTGGGAGTTGCGATCCCGGATGAGCCCCCAAACTTATGAAATATAAAGTGTTCACAATCACTAATCTGGAAACAAAGTCTTGGAGAACAAGTTGGATTTTATTTCGGTTCTGCAGAGCCGGGTGTCTCTTAGCCTTAAGACACACCTGAGGTCCAGAATCATCACTCTTTTGTACAGTCCCACGGTCAACATCACCCCACCTCCCTTTAGTCTCTTCCAATCGGAATTTCAATACCTTACAACCTTCCCGTTTTCCCTTCCATCCCTGCAGATACCACACAGTCCCTCCCTCATCATACATCACATGTTATTTTAATTAGGTAGTCTCATCCTTAGGGGCGTTTATTAATATTCATGTCTTCATTAAGCAAGCGCAATGGTTACTGTGGGGTACCGTAGGTCACCGTGCCAGTCTGAACCAGACTCCTTTATCCTTGAGGCTTCTGATAAGAAAGTGGCCCACTAGTTAGTACTGTCTATTCTCAAGCTCTAATCTACATATTTCGCATTCCATCTCCTTTCACAGAATGGTGCTAGTTTATTTATCTCCAGCCATTTTTCACAATGTCTAACGGGCTCGTGAGCCGGAAGGTCCTGTTACCATGCTGTACGTCTAATGGGTTCGTGGGCTGGAAGGGCTTGTTACTGTTTTGTATGATTAACGGGCTCGTGGGTCGGAAGGGCCTGTTACCGTGCTGTATGTCTAAAGGGCCCATGGGCTGGAAGCGCCTGTTACCGTGCTGTACGACTAACGGGCCCGTGAGCCAGAAAGGCCCGTTACCGTGCTGTACATCTAACAGGTTCGAGGGCTGGAAGGGCCTGTTACTGTGTTGTCTGACTAACGGGGTCTGGGCTGGAAAGGCCTGTTACCATGCTGTACGACTAATGGGCCCGTGAGCCGGAAAGGCCTGTTACCGTGCTGTACGTCTAACGGGTTCGTGGGCTGGAAGGGCTTGTTACTGTGTTGTTCGTGGGCTGGAAGGGCCTGTTACCGTGCTGTACGTCTAACGGGTTCGTGGGCTGGAAGGGCTTGTTACTGTGTTGTTCGTGGGCTGGAAGGGCCTGTTACCGTTCTGTGTGTCTACATTTAAAAATAAAACCTCCTGTAATCTCTTTGCAAATTTTCGTTGGTTTGTTGGTCAAGATTTCGCCTTCAGGAAACCATGCTGCCTCCTGACCTTGAAACCTCATCCTTGAGAATAAGTTCGAATATCCTGCCAGCCCCCAGAGCAGATTAACCGGCCGACACTTTGCTGCCTCTTGCCTCACTATGTCTTTAACGAGTGGAGAGACACTTGCCATTTTCCACTCCTCGGGAACCACTCCAGAATCCAGTGATTCTTGGAAGGTCACGACCAAAACTTCTTCAACGACCTCTTGAAAACCCTGCAGCAAAGAATATTCCAGCATGGTCCGCCACGTTGAGCTCCCCGATATGAACCTGCTCAACAGGCCAACCCTTCCCTATCTCACACCCATAACCCTCTGTTTTTTCTATATTCATGAGATATAGGAGCAGAAGTAGGCCATTCAGCCCAATAAGTCTACCCCACCATTCCATCATGAGCTGGTCCATTCTCCCACTCAGCCCCACTGCCCGGCCTTCTCCACATAACCTCTGACACCCCGACTATTCAGATCACTATCAGTCTCTGCCTTAAATACACCCGGCCTCCGCAGCCGCACATGGCAGCAAACTCCAGACATTCTCCACTCCCTGGCTAAGAAATTCCTCCGTGTCTCTGTTCTAAGTGGACGCCCTTCAATCCTGAAGTTGTGCCCTCTTGTCCTAGACTCTCCCACCATGGGAAAGAACCTTCCCACATCTACCCTGTCCAGGCCTTCAACATTCAAAATGCTTCTATGAGGTCCCCCCTTGTTCTTCTAAACTCCAAGGAGTCCAGTCTGAGACTGCGTTAGCCTGTCTTAGAGTTTCTTAAATGCCCCATTGGGAAGTCCGTGTCTCCAACCTGGAGGTCTTGGGTCACGCAAAGTCCACCAGCATTCAGTCCCTGATCATCAGAACCCAAATTGCGGTGGGTGCCACACGTCATCAGAATGGACGACCACCATGTGCTTCGTCAGCTGCTCTGTGGTGAACTGGAGACTGCCAGGTCGTCCATGCAAGTGCTATAAAGGTGCTGTGAAGGAAACCCTTTGCTACTGTGACATCCAGCCAAGGGAATCAGAAGGAAGAGCAGATGACAGGTCCTGTTGATGAGCCTGCGCGATGAAGCCTACGCCTGTTTTGAAGACAGGCACTGCCAAAAACTGAAGGGAAACTATAAACGGCATCACAGAGCAGCAGCCATAATCATTACAACCATGGACTTCCAGTACCCTCATTATGCTCAACTCTGTGCTTCCAGACTGGACCTTCATGTCCACAGATGAACTGCACAACAATGTGTCTTCTTTGAACTGAAGGACGACCAATATTAAGAGGGTCTCTAGGATTCTGGGCTTCATGAGTCGGGGGATCGAGTTCACGAGTCAAGAAGTCATGTTGCAAATCTTTGGTGAGACTACACTTGAAATACTAATGTTTCAGCCCCCACCACCATCCCCGGCAAGGCACTGTGGTTGAAGTAAAAACACAAAGCTGAAGGAACTCAGCTGGTCAAGCAGTGTCCTTGATACAGAACCAACGTTTTGGGCTCGAGCCCTTGAAGAACTGATCACAAAACCCCTGAGGTGTAGCCCATCCTGTTCAAGTGGTTCATCCACCTGGAGACGTTTTAACTTCCTCGCCACCATCTCCTTAGACATGATGGCAGCACCCATTTAAATTGTAAAGGGAAGTTTATGCAAGACATCTGGATGTCGCCTGGACTTCAGGAACTGAGTTACAGGGAAAGGTTCAACAGGTCATGACTGTAGAAGAATGAGGGGAGATTTGATGGAGTTATTTAAAATTATGAGGGGGGTAGACGGTAAATTTACATTGGCTTTTTCCACTGAGGGTAGGTGAGATACATAGAACCTTCAGTACAGGACCTCGGCCCTCGATGTTGTGCCAACCCATAAATTCCATTTAAAAAAACGACTACCCCATAACCCTCCATTTTCCTTTCATCCAGGTGCCTGTCTAACAATCTCTTAAATGCCCCCAATATTCCAGCCTCCACCACCACCCCTGGCGAGGCATTCCAGGCCCCCAGATCTCTCTGTGTAAAGAACTTACCCCCGACGTCTCCCCTAAACTTCCCTCCCTTCACTTTGTACACATGTCCTCTGGCGTTTGCTGATCCTGCCCTGGGAAACAGGCGCTGGCCGCCCACCCTATCTATGCCTCTCAGAATCTTGTCGACCTCCATCAAGTCTCCTCTCATCCTTCTATGCTCCAGAGAGAAAAGTCCCAGCTCTGCTCATCTGGCCTCATAAGACCTGTTTCCCAATCCAGGCAACATCCTGGGAAATCCCCTCTGCCCCCTCTCCACAGCTTCCACATCCTTCCTGTAATGAGGTGACCAGAACTGAACACAATCCTCTAAGTGGGGTCTCACCAGAGATTTGTAGAGTTGCACCATGACCTCTCTACTCCTGAACTCAATCCCCCCATTAACGAAGTCCAGCGTCCCATAGACCTTCTTAACTACTCTATCAACCTGTATGATGACCTTGAGGGATGTATGGATTTGGACTCCAAGGTCCCTCTATTCATCCACACTCTTCAGTAACCGACCATTAACCCTGGACTCAGCCTCCTGGTTTGTCCGTCCAAAATGCATCACCTCACACTGATCCTGATTGATCTCCATCTGCCACTTTTCTGCCCAACTCTGCATCCTGTCGATATCCTCTTGTAACCTTCGACAACCTTCAGCTCCATCCACAACTCCTCCATCCTTCATGTCATCCGCAAACTTCCTGACCCATCCATCTGCCTCTTCATCCAGGTCATTCATAAACATCACAAAGAGCAGGGGGTCCCAGAACAGGTCTCTGCGGCCCCTCCACTAGTCACCGACCTCCAGGCAGAATCCTTTCCTTCCACTACTACTCTCTGCTTTCTACAGACAGGCCAATTTTTTATCCACACGGCCAAGGTTCCCCTGATCCGGTGCCTCTTGACTTTCTGGATGAGTCTCTCGTGGAGAACCTGGTCAAATGCCTCGTTAAAATCCACGACGACCACATCTACCACCCGACCCTCATCAATTTCTTTTGTTACCTCCTCAAAAAACTCAATTAGACTCGTGAGGCTCAACGTTCCCTTCACACAGCCCTGGTGACTATCCCTGAGTAGACTGGAATCCTCTCCATTAGTTTACACACCAAAACAGAGGACATGGGTTAAGGGTGAAAGGGGAAATGTTTAGGGGAACGAGGGGAATGTCTTCACACAGAGAGGGGTGGGGGTGAGGAACGAGCTGCCAGCTGAAGTGGTGAATGTGGGGGAGCGGTGCAGGGGATGAGTGTGCAGACTGGTGGCGGGCTGTTGGAAGACTCTTCTGGAGGCTTGCTGTTGGTCCCCGCACTAGTCCCTACACTCAGCAACCCACCCCCAGGTGAGAATGGGACAATAGGTCAGTGCAGCAGCACGGGGAACAATAACGGGCCGCCAGGAGAGGGTGGACAGGGGGCCGCCGAGAGAGAGTGGGATAGTGTCGCCAGGAGATTATGGGATAGTAGGTCTCTGACCCCCCGTTACCCGATCTCTGACCCCCCGTTCCCCGATCTCTGACCTCCCCGTTCCCCGATCTCTGACCCCCGCTCCCCGATCTCTGACCCCCGCTCCCCGATCTCTGACCCCCGTTTCTGATCTCTGATCCCCGTTCCCCGATCTCTGACACCCTGTTCCCCGATCTCTGGCCCCCTGTTCCCCACTCTCTGACCTTCCCCATTCTCTGACCCCCCCATTCCCTGACCTCTGACCCCCCCCATTCCATGATCTCTGACCCCATCCCCTTATCTCTGTCCCACTATTCTGCCCATTGCAGAGTCCTCCCGGTGGTTGTGCTGGCCACGGTGATCGGCACCGGTGACCTCTCTGCCGAGTTGCATGCGGTGTTCCTGCATGAGCTGACGGTGGGGGTTCTATCGGAGGAGCAGCGGGCTGCAGTGCTGGGGGCACTGGGAAACGGCCTGCCCCTCGGCAAGGACACCAACCTGGCCAAGATGGCCAAGCTGAGCACGGTGAGTCCTGGACTTGGGTAGAATGGGCCGGATTGGCAGTCACTCAGCTACATGGGGTCCCCACGGATCTGAATGCATGGCATTGGGGGTCCTGGGGTCAGAGGGTGTGGAGTCAGAGTCAGATCGGATGGCAAGGTTGGGGTCAGAACTGTGGGTCGGATCGGAGGCTGTGGGGTCAGGGGTCAGAGGCCGTGGGGTTGGAGTTATAGTCCATGAGGTTGTGGGTCGGATTGATGGGCATAGGATTGGGGGTTGGGATTGGAGAATGTGGGAGTCAGGATCGGAGGGCCAAGGGTCGATGTCCGTGGGGTCAGAGATCATGATATTGGTCTGGGTGCTGATGGGTGTCTCCATTGCCAGGGTTACGTCCTTGGAGACCTGTGCGCCCTGTTGAACCGGGCTGCTCGCACCGCCTGTTGGCGGTTGTCCCAGCGATGGTGAGTGACAGGACTGCAGGCCAGTGGAGTTTGACAAGGGTTGGGGTATTGTTCCCACCAGGATTCTTCCCACCCCCACACTTCCTTCTCTCTCATCCTCGCCCTTCCCCCCTCTCCCCCCTCCCTCTCCCCATCCTACCTCCCTTTCCCCATCCTACCTCCCTTTCCCCATCCTACCTCCCTTTCCCCTCTTCTCCCTCCCTTTCCCCTCTTCCCATCCCTCCTCCCTCTCCCCTCTTCCCTGTCCCCCCTCTCCTCTTCCCCGTCCCCCTCCCTCTCCCCTCTTCCCCGTCCTCCCTCCTTCTCCCCCCCTCCCCTGCTCCTTCCCTTGGTCTTCCTTCCCACTGCCCCATACCCCCCTCTTTCCTCTGACCCCCCCCCACCAGGATTCCCCCTCTCTCACACCTGACCCTCTTCTCCATCCTAGATCCCCTACTCTTGTTTCTACCCTGATCCTGTCCTAGAGGCCCCTCCTCCCCACCACCCACAATCCAGAGCCCTCTTCTTCTCCTACCCCCTTCTCCTCACCCTGGACCCCCCTTCCCTCTTGGATCCCCTCTTGCCACCCTCTGGAACCCCTATCCCCACCCCCCCAGGGCCCCTCTCCCCATCACTGGAACTCCTCTTCCCCATCCCCCATGGACCCCTGTTCCTTGCCCGCTGTTCACATGCTGACCCATATGCCCATGCTATTACCAGTAGCCCTGGACTCCCTCTCCCCTCCCTGTGTCTCCATACCCTCGCTCGCTGCCCAGCATTCCCACCCTGACCCGTGTACCCTTGCCATTCCCAGTGGCCCCGGAAGCTGTGCCAGGGAGCAGAGGGAGCGGGAGTTGTGTGCTGCCGGAATCACCATCCTGCAGGAGGACCTGGGCCGGGCGTTGGAGGAGATCCAGGCAGCCCACTCACAGGCCATTGGAGTGCCCAAGGTGGGTCCTACTGTGTCCAGGCTGTCACCCATTGGAACGCGGGGGGAAGGAGTGTGGGGCACAGGGTATGGATGTGGCGAGGGGTTGTGGGGCAGGGATACGGGGCAGGGGTGTAGAGCATGGATGTGGGGCAGGGATGTGGGTCATGGGATATGGGGCAGGGGGAAGAGCTGGTTGAAACAGGTAATGAAGGGGGAAAGGCACTGTTATGAGCCAAGAGGACCCCAAAACCCAGCAGCAATAGATATTCACTAAGACAAACGGTCACTTAAACAAAAGTTGCTTTTAATTATCTTTAAACATGAAAACAGAATCGCACTTTAACTTATCACTATTGACTTAATTAACCTAACTTAACCCCCTTCTAATTCTAAATGCCTGTGCATGTAATGTGTGTGCAAGTTCAGAAAAGTTCTTTAATTCACAGTCCAATCTCACTTCTCATTCCTTCAAGTTCACTGGATGCAGGCAATTATTATACTGTGCACAGAATTTAACATGTATAAAGTTCACCAGGCTTTGGTGCTTGAAAGGTAAAAGTTTACCACTCAGGAAGGTTCTTTGTAGGTTTTTAGAGAGAGATTTGTTGTACATTTACTTCCATCAGTCACCTCAGTGTCTTGTTGACAAAACTTGCTCTGTCAGGGTTCTCCAGATGATAACCTCTTTTTTTCAGGTCACCACAGAGTTCCTCTTTGTTTCTCGTATTCCAAGTGAAACATTAGACAGCCAGTCCTCTCCTCTTGCATGAACCATAAGGGCTTTGACCAGGCTGTCTTCCAGATGGGGTTTTCCACAAGCTTGCCAGCTTGTCCTGTTCCAGTCCCAGCTTCTGTTGCTGGCTGTAACACTGTAGAAGTGACCTCTCTCTCTCTCTCTCTCTCTCTCTCTCTCTCTCTCTCTCGCTCTCTCTCTCTCTCTATCTCTCTCTCTATCTCTCTCACTCTTTCTCTCACACTCTTTCTCACACTCTTTCTCTCTCTCTCTTAGAGAAAGTCTGTTTGACTCTCTCTGCTTGCCAAACCACATGATCCTCTTAGAACAATGAGTTTTCTTCCAGACAATCTGCAGTTCCCACAAGCCCATACATCTGTTGCCTTTTGTAAACAAAAATCTATTAGTGAAGATTCTTGGGCTCACTCCAAAGCTCTTGCAAAAGCTGTGGGGCTGATACGTCTACCATGGGGCAGAGCTTCAGTATTTCAAATAAGATCTGTTTTAAAGTGTTTGTATGTGACCTACTCTATCAAACCTTTCCTAATTTATCTCCCAAAAACATATCTATAAACTCTGTCACAGCACTGAACAGGAAAGGGGCAGATCAGGGAGGGTCACAGTCTGAGAACGAAAGGCTTGGGGATCATTTGACAAGGTCCCTCATCATTACGAAGGTTGGAGGAGTTGTGGATGGAGCTGAAGGTTGTCGAAGGTTACAAGAGGATATCGACAGGATGCAGAGTTGGGCAGAAAAGTGGAAGATGGAGTTCAATCTGGATCAGTGTGAGGTGATGCATTTTGGACGGACAAACCAGGAGGCTGAGTCCAGGGTTAATGGTCGGTTACCGAAGGGTGTGGATGAACAGAGGGACCTTGGAGTCCAAATCCAAACATCCCTCAAGGTCACTGCACAGATTGATAGGATAGTTAAGAAAGTGTAGGGGACGCTGGACTTCATTAATGGGGGGATTGAGTTCAGGAGTAGAGAGGTCATGTTACAGCTCTACAAATCTCTGGTGAAACCCCACTTAGAGAATTGTGTTCAGTTCTGGTCACCTCATTACAGGAAGGATGTGGAAGCTGTGGAGAGGGGGCAAAGGGGATTTCCCAGGATGTTGCCTGGATTGGGAAACAAGTCTTATGAGCCCAGGTGAGCAGAGCTGGGACTTTTCTCTCTGGAGCTTAGAAGGATGAGAGGAGACTTGATGGAGGTCAACAAGATTCTGAGGGGGATAGACAGGGTGGACGTCCAATGCCTGTTTACCAGGGTAGGATCAGCAAACACCAGAGGACGAGTGTACAAAGTGAAGGGAGGGAGGTTTAGGGGAGGCATCAGGGGTGGTGGTGGAGGTTGGAACATTAGGGACATTTAAGAAACTCTTAGACAGGCACATAGATGGAAGAAAAAGAGAAGGTTACGGGGTAGGGAGGGTTTAGTAATTTATTTTTGATAGGAATATATGGATTGGCACAACATCGAGGGTCGAAGGGCTTGTCCTGTAATGTTTGCTGATCCAGAGATCGCAGCATATGGAGTTGCTTGGGGCTGGAGTGATTTCACCCAATGCTGGCGTGAATGGATAACCCGGGGCTGGGAAGATTTCTCTGGCTGGAAGGCTGTAGCCGGAGGTTGTTGGACATTAATTATCGGAGTGTCCTGTTGTTGAGGGATGGGGCTTTTGTACCTTAACGACCTGGTGACCCCCGCTGTAAGGTCTGATGAAGTTGGGGACTGGAGTGGTCCTGTGAGCATGCGAGGGAGCTTAATAGATGTGACTGGACGCTGGTGGGATGCAACTCCAGTGTGGAAGCTGGTGCATGGGGCACTAATTTCGATGGTTTGGGGGCTGGGAGGAACTGGTGAGGCCATGACTTGGTGCAGGAGGAGGTCATAGTCCACTCCACCTAGACTGGGGCAGAGGTGGCTGGGTGCTAGAGAGTAAGTGGGATATGGATCCGATTTTCGAGGAAGTTACCAGGAAAGTTGATGAAGGAAAGGCCATGGATGTTGTCCACATGGGCTTTAGTGAGGCCTTTGACAAGGTCCCACATGGGAGGTTGGTCAGTAAGGTTCAGACACTGGGATTCATGGTGAAGTAGTGAACTGGATTTGACAATAGCTGGACGGGAGAAGCCAGAGAGTAGTGGTGAATGATGCTTCTCAGACTGGAGCCCTGTGACGAGTGGGGCCTCAGGGATCAGTGCTGGGACCATTGTTGTTTGTTGTTTATATCAATGATCTGGATGATAATGTGGTCAATTGGATCAGCAAGTTTGCAGATGACACTAAGATTGGAGGCGTTGTGGACAGTGAGGAAGGTTTTCAAAGCTTGCAGAGGGATCTGGACCAGTTGGGAAAATGGGCTGAAAAATGGCCGATGGAGTTTAATGCAGACAAATGGGAGGTGTTGCATTTTGGAAACCAAGAAAGGACGTGCACGGTAAATGGTCGGGCACTGAGGAGTGGGGTAGAACAGAGGGATCTGGGAATACAGATACATAATTCCTTGAAAGTGGCGTCACAGGTGAAGAGGGTTGTAAAGAGAGCTTTTAGCACATTGACCTTCATAAATCAAAGTATTGAGTCCAGGAGCTGGGATGTTATGGTAAAGTTGTACAAGACATTGGTGAGGCCCAATTTGGACGATTGTCTGCAGTTTTGGTCACCAAACTACAGGAAAGATCTCAATAAGATAGAAGGAGGCAGAGAAGATTGACTAGGATGTTGCCCAGACTTCAGGGACTGAGTAACAGGGAAAAGTTCAACAGATTAGGACTTTATTTCCTGGAGTGTAGAAGAATGAGGGGAGATTTAAAATGATGAGGAGTACAGACAGAGTAAATGTAGGTCGGCTTTTTCTACTGAGGGTGGGTGAGATATAAACCAGAGAGCATGGGTTAAGGGTGAAAGGGGAAAAGTTTAGGGGGAACATGAGGGGGAACTTCTTCACACAGAGAGGGGTGAGGGTGTGGAACGAGCTGCCAGCTGAAGTGTTGAATGTGAGCTCAATTTTAACATTTAAGAAGAATTTCGACAGGGACATGGATGGGAGGGGTTTGGAGGGCTATGGATTGGGTGTAGGGCAATGTGACCAGGCAAAAAATCGTTCAGCACAGACTAGATAGGCCAAAGAGCCTATTTCTGTGCTATAATGTTCTATGGATCCACACAGCAACAGTGCCTGGGTTTCGGATCGGGCAGGGATGCAGGAAGTATTGTCTCCCCTGGGGGGAGGTGGGATCAGGCACACACTGCCTGTGGGGATAGGGGGTGGGGTGAGAGGTGTCCTGGTTAGTACCTTGACTCAAAGTGGGGATGAGAGTGTGGAATGAGCTGGGGGTGTGAGCTCTATGGTGACGTTGGAGAGAGGATTTGATGGGGCCCTGCATGGGTAACCTATGGGGGGCTCTGCATTGAATGCAGGTCAGTGGGACTGGGCAGAGTCATAGATCAGCACAGACTTGATGGGCCTAAGGGCCTGGCTCAGGGCTTTTGAGATCTCCAAGTCCAGATGCTGAGGAATGGGTGTGCATCATCAGGATGGGCCAAAGGGTCTGCCTGGGCTGGTTGACCCTGTCGGCAGAGACCATTCTGCCTCGGGTGGGTGGGCTCTGGGCATCAGCAGGGCTGTGTGGCCAGGTGCTGACCCTCTGTGTTGTCCATGCCCGCAGATTCCGACGGTGAGGTGGCGAGATGTGGGGGGCCTGGAGGCAGTGAAGAGGGCCATCCTGGACACTGTGCAGCTGCCCCTAGAACAGCCCGAACTGTTGCGTGGTGGTCTGCACCGCACTGGCCTGCTACTCTACGGCCCTCCTGGTACCGGCAAGACCCTGTTGGCCAAGGCTGTGGCTTCTGAATGTTCCAGAACCTTCCTCAGGTGGGGGCCAGCGGCTCAACCCAACCCGGCCCTGTCCCTGACTCCATCCCATTCCTTACCCTATCTCTGACCCCGTCCCCTTCCCTGACACTAGTCCCATACCTGATCCCGTCTCTGACCCCATACCCATTCCTGACCCCGTCCCCATCACCGATCCTGTCCCCTTCCCCGATTCCGTCCCCAAACCCATCCCCATTCCTGTCCCATCTCCATTCCCGACGCCGTCCCATCACTGTCTCATCCCTGATCCTGTCCCCTTCCCCAACTCCATCCCCGAACCCATCCCTGTTTAAAAAAAAAGGAGAAAAAAAAGAAAAGAAACCCCTCCCTCTCCCCCTCTCAGTCAACTCTCTTTAGGAGAGCCAAATAAAGAAAAAAGAAAAACAAAATATATTTACTAAAATCTAAATAAATAGTCTAAATATAAAGACCACTTATTAAGAAAAAAAGAATAATTATCATGTAAAACATTTGTACATTTTTCCATTACCAAACAAGTTTGCATCTCATTAATATCAATCACATTTGTATCTTTCCACGTACGAGCAATACATCTTTTCGCTACAGATAAAGCTAAATATACAAAAGCAAGTTGAAACCTATTTAATCCCAAATCTTTCAAAGGCTTCAACTTATCCAACAAAAATATTGCCGGATCTAAAAGTATTTTAATCTTATACAGATGTTCCAAAAACAATTGAATTGCTTTTCAAAAAGATTGTGTATGTACACATAACCAAACAGCATGAAAAAAAGGTTCCAACTGAATTACCACACCTAAAACAAGAAACTGATTCACTAAAACCATATTTTTAAAAACTTTTCAGCTGTTAAATACAATTGATGTAAAAAATTATAATTAACCAATGCATAACGAACATTTATCGATCTGGTTACACTATCATGGCAGATATCTAACCAGTCCCGTCCCCAACCCCGACGCCATCCCATCACTGTCCCATCCCTGATCCTGTCCCTGTCCCCGACCCTGTTCCTATCCTCAACCCCGTCCATGACCCCATTCCCATCCCCACAGTTCTGGACAGTGTGTTCACCGTCTCTCCACCCCCCCTCCCCACCTCTCCCCGCAGTGTGAAGGGTCCGGAGCTGATCAATATGTACGTTGGGCAGAGTGAAGAGAACGTGCGAGAGGGTGAGACTCTCCATGGGGGTTGGGGGGGAGGGTCATGGAGGCGAGGGAGGGTGGGAGTCGGATTGGGGGTCCGTAAGGAGTTGGGAGTCGTGGAGGGGGTGTGTGAAAGGGGTTGGGGGTCGTGGAGGGGGGTGTGGGGTTGGGAAAGGGGAGGGGGTGGTGGGTCAGGGAGGGGGTTCTGGGAGAAGGTGGGGAGGGGATGGTGGTCGGAATGGAGGTCAGAGGTTGGACAGCATGTCTGAGGATGAGATTGGTGCATTAGGGGTGGGGGTGGGAAATGGGGATGTGTGGTAGGGCTGGGGTCAGGACACATCTGGATGCATGGGCCAGTGGTCGGGGTGGGGAACAGGCATCAGGGAATGGGGGCAACAGTTGGCCAGCCAGGGGCCAGGAATGAGGGCTCAAGGGACAGGTGCTGAGGGTTGGTGAGGAGTGGCAGGGGTCAGGGACTGGGGCAAGGGTCGGGGGCAAGGGGGAGGGGCCAGTGCGAGATGTGGGCATAGGTCAGGGAAGATCCCTGTGTGCAGAGGACCTCATCCAGCACAGACACACGGGCTTACCCCCTGGCCCCTGTGTCTGACCCTCTGCGTCTGACCCTACCCAGTGTTCAGCCGGGCGAGAATGGCAGCTCCCTCTGTGATCTTCTTTGATGAGATCGATTCGCTGGCCCCCAACCGAGGTCGGAGCGGGGATTCAGGGGGAGTCACAGACAGGTGGGTCTGAATGGGAATTCGGGGGAGTGGTCACAGACAAGTGGGTTTGAATGGGGATTCAGGGGGGGTCAAAGACAAGAGAGTCTGAACAGGGATTTGGGGGGGGAGGTCACAGAGGGGAGGGTCCAAGCAGGGATTCGGGGGGAGTCACAGGCAGGTGGGTCTGAACAGGGATTTTGGGGGGGGGAGGTCACAGACAGGGGGTTCAGGTGGCCAGGGTGAAATCACAGACAGAATTAAAGAGTCCAGGCTTGCTGTCCTGAGGCCAATAAGGGTGGATAAATCCCCAAGGCCCTAACAGGATATTCCCTTGGACCTTGAGGGAGGCTTGTGTAGAAATTACTGGGGCAGAAATATTTAAAATGTCCTTCTCCATGGAGTAGGTGCTGGAGGATTGGAGGGGAACTCGCGTTGTTCTGTTGTTTATGAAAGGCTCCAAAATTAAACCAGGATATTACAGGCCGGTGAGCCTGACGTCAGTTGTGGGTAAATTATTGGAAGGTGTGATCTAAGAGATCGGATATAGAATTATATGTTTAGCCAGGGACTGACTGGGGATGGTCAACGTGGCTTTGTGGAGGTAGGGTCGTGTTTAACCAATTTTGTAGATTTTTTCAAGGAGGTTATCAGGAAAGTTGATGAAGGAAAGGCTGTGAATGTTGTCCACATGGGCTTTCGTAAGACCTTTGACCAGGTCCCACATGGGAGGTTGGTTCAGACGCTGGGTTGAGGAGTACACAAGGTGCTGGAGAAACTGAGCAAGTCTCACAGCATCTGCAGGGGTGAAGGGTAACCAGTGTCTCGGGTCCGAGCCCTTCACCAAGGTATGAGCAAAAAAGTGGGGGGAGGGGAGGAGGGGCAGTGGGAGGAGTGTAGGCAAACAAGTAGGAGGTCATAGTGGGTCTGGATGGAGGGTAGAAGAGCTGAGGTGAGGGGGGAGGGGTGGCCCTGAATGGAGAGAGAAGGGCAGGGGAGCTGGAGAAGAAGAGACAGGGATGGGGAAGGAGAGAGAGTTCAGGGAAGGGAACAAGGTCAATGTTGAAGCTGTCCGGTTGGAGTGTCCAGATAGAATGTTGTGTTGTTCCTCCAATTTGCGGGTGGCATCAGTTTGGCAGAGCATGAGGTCACGGCAGACGTGTCGGTCTGGGAGGGGGTGTGGAATTCAGCTGGTTGTGAACTGGGATTTTCCACCTTATGGTGGTGGACAGAGCTGAGGTGCTCAACGAAGCAATCTGCCAATCTACGTCCAGACTCTCCAATGTAGGGGAGACCACAACGGGAGTACCAGATGCAGTAGACGACCCCACAGATTAGGGGAAACTTCTTCACACAGAGAGGGGTGGGAGTGTGGAATGAGCTGCCAGCTGAGGTGGTGAATTCGGACTATATTTTAACATTTAAGAAGAGTTTGGACAGGTCCATGGATGGGAGGGCTGTGGACTGGGGGCAACTCAGTGGGTCTAAGCAGAGAAATGGTTCAGCACAGACTAGAAGGGCCAAAGGGCCTGTTTCTATGCTGCAGTGCTCTGTGGGGATGGGTCAAGGTTTATGTCAGGTTGGAGTTGTGGACGGCATGGGGGTCGGGTCATGGTGAGGGGAGATGGGATGGGGGATAGGTGGAGATTGGGTTGGGACAGGCTGGAGGTGGAGGAGATATTGGGGACAGGGTGGGGGTCCATACTGGTCAGTTACGGTCCCATTGATCACAGGGTGGTCTCCCAGCTCCTGGCTGAACTCGACGGGCTGCAGGCATCGGGGGAGGTGTTTGTCATTGCAGCCACCAACAGGCCGGATCTTCTGGACCAGGCCCTTCTACGGCCAGGCCGGTAGGTGGGAAGGGGGTGTCAGGGAAGGGTGTCAAGGGAATGATAGTGAGTGAGGAAAGGTAATAGGGGGTTGGCGGAGGAGACGGGGAGGGTGTGATGAAGGGGAGAAGGAGACAGGGAGGGGGTAATGGGGAGGGGTGACGGGGAGAGGGAGACGGAGGGGGTAACGAGGAGGGGTGACGGGGAGAAGGAGACAGAAGGGGTGACAGGGAGAGGGAGACGGAGGGAGGTGATGGGGAGGGAGTGAAAGGGAGTGGGAGACAGGGAGGGGGTAGGGGAGGGGTGACAGGGAGGGGAGAGGGTGACAGAGGAGAACTGCCCCCTGACTGCACTGTCCCCTGACTGCACTGTCCCCTGACTGCACTGTCCCCTAACTGCACGTCCCTGGCCCAGGTTGGACCAGATGTTGTATGTGGGGGTGAACGAGGACCGGGAGTCGCAGCTCCGTGTGCTACACGCCATCGCTCAGCCGTGAGTGTGGGGGGGCTCCATGGGAGATGGGTGGAGGGGGTGGGGTCCGTGGTTGGATCCGGGATTGGAGCAGGATTTCTGGTGTCAGGGTGGGTGGTCTGGGGGGGAGTTATGGGGTTCGGAGTGATCCAGGGACAGGGTGGGTGGTCTGGGAGAGAGCTTTGGAGTCAGGGTTGTCCAGGGTCAGGGTGGTTTGTCTGGGTGGGGGTTGGGATGGTCCAGGGTCAGGTTGGGTGGTCCAGGGGGAGTTGTGGAGTCGGGGTGAACCTGGGTCAGGGTGGTCCAGGTGGGGGTTGTGGGGGTCAGGGTGGTCCAGGGTCTGGGTGGGTGGTCCAAGGGGAGTTGTGGGGGTTGGGATGGGAGGTTTGGGCAGGGCTTGTGGGGGTCGGGGTGGTCCAGGGTCAGGGTGGGTGGTCCCGGCAGTGGGTGTGGGGACCAGTGGATGGGTCTGGGTGGGGGTACTGGTTGGTGCTGAGTCGTGGTCCATGGTCAGGTGGGTGCGTCGGGGTCTGGTGTAGGGGTCCGGTGCTGGGGGGAGACCGTGTCTGGACCTCATCAGGCCTGGTGTTGCTGCAGGTTAACGCTGGACGCCACAGTCAGTCTGCCCCAGGTCCTAGACCGATGTCCCCCCCGGCTGAGTGGTGCCGACCTGTCCGCTCTCTGCCGTGAGGCTGTAATGGCTGCCGTCAAACGCAGGCTCTGCCAACTGGAAGCAGGTGAGTTACCCCCTTGAACCCTCCAGACATCCCCGGCTGGACCCTCTGACCACCCTCCCCTCCCATACAGGCCCTCTGATCCCGACCCTAGGACCCCACCCCACCTGGACCCTCCTACCCTACCCCACTCAGACCATCCAACCCCACCCACACCACACCCAACCCCACCCCACCTGGACCCTTCAACCTACCCCTGGCCTCTCTCGCCTAGAGCCTCTGGCCTCCCTGTCTGGACCCTCCAACCCCCCCCCTCTCCGCCTGGACACTCCAAGCCCCTCACACCTGGACCCTCCAACCCCCCACCCCACCCAGACCCTCTGACCCCACCCACCAGGACCCTCTGACCCCTCCCCGCCCGGACCCTCTGACCCCTCCCCACCCGGACCCTCTGACCCCTCCGCCCAATCCGGAACCTCTGACCCCCCCAATCTGGTCCCTCTGACCCCTACCCACTCAGACCCTCTGACTTCCCCCCCGCCCAATCTGGACCTGACCGCCCCTCCCCCAATCTGGACCTTTTGACCGTCCCCCACCCGGACTTCTCCAACCCACCCCCCATGTGGATCCTCTGACCTCCACCCCCATCTGGTTCTCCAAACCCACCCCTCCCAGACCCTCCAACCCCATCCCCTCCGGATCCTCTGAACCCACCCCCCTGGATCCTCCGACCCCAGACCCTCTGACCCACTCCACCCAGTGTCAACTCCTGGACCCTCCAAACCCTGATCCTCCCAGACTTCAGTTCCTTCGTTCCCAGGATCCCTGGACTCCATTCCCCTGGACCTCTGTTCCATCAGTCCCCCATCCGCCATCATTTTATCCCCTGCTCACAATTCACCGTCGAAGCCCCTCTCCCACCAGCTCCACAATGACCCCAACCCCTGTGTTGCAGATGTGCCAGTGGACGACAACTTGCCGCTGACCCTCATGCCCCAGGACTTTGAGAATGCCGCAGGAAAGCTGCAGCCGTCTGTGAGTTCGCACGAGCTTGCACAGTTCCGTCTCTCCGGCCGTTGACCAGTCTGGCAGGACCCCCACCAGTCCTGTCTGGACCTCCTCCGGACCCCCAAGCCCGTGAGTTCGCACGAACTCGTGCAGTTCTGTCTGTCCGGCCGCTGACCGGTCTGGTTGGACCCCCACCAGTCCTGTCCAGACCTCCTCCACATCCCCATGCTCATGAGCTCGCGCAGTTCAGTCTGTCCGGCCGCTGACCAGTCTGGTTGGACCCCCACCAGTCCTGTCCAGAGTTACTCTGGACCCCAATGTCCATGAGTCCATAAAAGCTTGTGTAGTACAGTTCTTCTGGCCGCTGACTGGTCTCGACAAACCTCCCCAGTCCCGTCCAACCCCAGACCCCTACCAGATCCCACGTCTGTACCCCCACACCCGCACTGGACTCCCACACCCCTACTGGTCCTGTTTGGACCCCAATAACCCTACTGGACACCCCATGTCCATCTGTGAGCTTGCATGACCTCACACAGTCCCGTCTGTCAGGACAATGGGACGAGTGGTGTTCTGGGGGTGTGAACCCTGTTGGGGAAGGAACAGATGTGATGCTGTAAATAAACCTATTTGGGACCGTTGTGGTCGCAGAATGAATAACATCAACATTTTTGCAGTTTTATTATTTAGACATACAGCTGGTTAACGGGCCCTTCTGCCATTACACCCATTAACCAGCCAACTCTGGGCATTAGTAGATGTCCGCAGCTGCAGAGGCTGTGGGAGGGCTGGAGGTGACCCCACGGACACTCAGTGACTCTGGGGGACCCGTTTTTGCTTTTCTTTATCCTATTAGGGAACAAGACAAGATGGGTGACAGACAAACGTGTAGGAGAACATTTTGGATCCAGTGATCATAATTAGTTATTAGTTTGCAGTTAATGATGGAGAAGAATGGGTCTGGGCCTCAGGCTGAGATTCTAAATTGGAGAAAGGCTCATTTTTGAGGAAATGAGCTGTGGGGGGGGGGGGGGGTGGTTTAAACTAGTTTGGTGGGGGGTGGAAATCAGAATGTGAGGGGAGAGATTAGGGTAGAAGGACAGAAGCACGATGCTGTGTGCTCTGAGTTAGTGAGGAAAGATGGGCAGGGGACAGAACATAAAGGGAGCCGGTTAGAGGGGCTGGAATGTATCTATTTCAATGCTGGGGGGGATTAGAAATAAAGGGGATGAACTTTGAGCTTGGATCAGTACGTGGAACCACAATGTTGTGGCCATTACTGAAACTTGGCTGGAGGAAGGGCAGGATCGGCTGATGCAGCTACCGGGGTTTAGGGGTTTTGAAAGGAATAGGATAGGAGGTGGAAGAGTCGGGGGGGGTTGGCGGAGTAGCATCACTGTTCAGAGACAGTATCGCGGTTGTAGAAAGGGAGGGGCTACAGAGGGAGGGTCCACTGAGTTGGGGTGGGTGAATGTCAGAAACAGGAAGGGAGCTCTCACTGTGCTGGGAGTCGTTGAAAGGCCCACAAATAGCCCTCAGGACCCCGAGGAGTAGATATTCAGGCAGATTTTGGAATGGTGGGAAATACAGGGTTGTAGTTATGGGTGGTTTCAGCTTCCCTAATATTGACCGGCACCTCCTGACTGCAAGAGGGATGGATGGGGCTGAATTTGTCAGGAGTGTCCAAGAAGAATTCCTGACACCGTGTATGGACCGGCCAACAAGAGAAGAGGCCAGACTGGGTCTGGGGAATTAACCTGGTCGGGGGCAGACCCCTCGGTGAGGGAGCATTTTGGTGACTCCCTGAGCTGTGGAGAGGGGGCAGAGAAGATTTACCAGGATGTTGCCTGGATTGGAAAATAAATGAGGCAAGGTTATCAGAGCTGGGACTTTTCTCTCTGGACCATAGAAGGATGAGAGAAGACTTGATTGAGGTCGACAAAATTCTGAGAGGCATAGATAGGGTGGACAGCCAGCGCCTATTTCCCAGGGCAGGATCAGCAAACACCAAAGGACATGTGTACAAAGTGAAGGGAGGGAAGTTTAGGGGAGACGTTAGGATGAAGTTCTTTACACAGAGAGTTGAGGGGGCCTGGAATGTCTCGCCAGTGGTGGAGGCTGGAACACTGGGGGCATTTAAGAGACTCTTAGACAGACACATGGATGGGAGAAAAATAGAGGGTGATAAATGGGTTGGCACAACACCGAGTGCTGTTGTGTTCTATGTAACCTCCTCTGAACCCTCCGACGTCAGCACATCCTTTGTTAAATGAGGAGCCCAAAAGTGCTCACAATTCTCCACGTAGAGTCTCCCCAGGGCCTCATAAACCACCAACATCTTAGATTGTATTCCTCTGGAAGTGAAGGCCAGCATCGCAATTTCCTTCTTCACCACCAGATCCCCCTGCATGTTTACCTTCAGGCTCCTGCACAAGGACCCCATGCCCCTTTGCATCTGGGAATTTCAATGTTCTGACTCTCTGCTTCCTGCCGACCAGCCAAAGCTCTCCCCACACTAGTACGTTTCCTGTTGTACCGTGGGCTCTCGCCCTGTTCAGCAGCCTCATGCTCATGTGCGGCACCTTGTCCAAGGCCATCTAAAAATCCAAACACACCATGTCCACTGCATCTCCCTGGCCCAGCCGGCTGGTCACTTCCTCAAAGAGTTCCAACAGGTTTGTCGGGCAGGATTTTCCCTTACGGAAACTACATTGGCTTTGGCCAATCCTGTCATGTGCCTCTAAGTTCTCCGAAACCTCATCCTTGACAATCAACTCCAACATCTTCCCCACCACTGCCATCAGACTCACCGGCCGATCATTTCCTTTCTGCTGTCCCTTCCCTTCCTGAATATTGGGCTGGCATTTGTGGTTTTCCAGTCCTCTGGGACCAGACCAGAATCTGCTGATTCCTGGACGATCATCCCCAAAGCCTCCACAATCTCTCCCGCTACCTCTTTCAGGACCTGAGGGTGCCATCCATCTGGTCTGGGAAACGCACCCACCCTTGGACTGTTCAGTTTTCTGAGCACCTTCTCCCTTGAAGTAGTAACTGCACCCTGCTCTCGGCTGATCGAATCCCTCCCAATCAGCCATGGTGTCAGGCTGGAGAAACTCAGCAGGTTGAAGAGAGCCTTTATGTAGCAAAGGTGAAGATACAGAACTGACGTTTCAGGCTGGAACCCGTCATCAAGGAGTGGCGTAACGTGAGAGATACAAGCTCTTCGACTGTGCTCCATATGACGTCGTAGTCATTGTGGTAAAACATTACAAACAATACTTTTTCTTAAAGAGGCAGGCACAAAATTCACTAAGAATCAAAAACATGGTTTTAACCTTTTCATCACACCCACTCTATTTTTCCGCCTTATAATCTTGTAACTATATAACTATTTATGGCACAGAAACAAGCCACGTCGACCCTTCGAGTCCGCACCGGTCCACTAAAACAACTCCACTAGCTCCAAACCTCCCACTCTCTACCAATAACCCTCCAACCCCTTCACCTCCATGTACACATCCAACCTACTCTTAAATTACAGAAGGGACCCTGCCACAACTATCTCGGAAGTTCATTCCATTCTGTCACCACTCGCTGAGTGAAGAAGCCTCCTCTAATATTTCTCCTGAAGTGTTGCCCCCTTACCCTTAACTCATGGCCTCTTGTTCCAACCTCCCCTGCCCTCAGGGGAAAGAGTAAACAATGTCTAGTCTTATTTATTCCTTTCATAATTGCCTTTCATAAATACCTCTATTGAGCCCCTCTCAATCATCTACGTTCCAATGAATAAAGTCCCAGTCTCCTTAATCTCTCCCTGTAATCTTGTAAACCTCTATCAAATCCCCTCATTCTTCTCTCCAGGGAATAAAGTACTAGCCTATTGAACCTTTCCCTGTAACTCAGTTCCTGAAGTCCAGGCAAAATCCCAGTAAATATTTTCTGCCTCTTTCTACCTTATTGAGATCTTTCCTGTAGTTCGGTGACCAAAACTGCACACAATTTGCCAAATTTGGCCTCACCAATGTCTTAGACAACTTCACCATAACATCCCAGCTCCTGTACTCAATACTTTGATTTATGAAGGCCAATGTGCCAAAAGCACTCTTTACAACCCTGTCCACCTGTGACGCCACTTTCAGGGAATTCTGTATCTGTATTCCCAGATCCCTCTGTATTACTCCACTCCTCAGTGCCCGACTATTTACCATGTATGTCTTTTCCTGGTTTGTCCTTCCAAAATGCAACACCTCACACTTGTCTGCATTAAACTCCATCTGCCATTTTTCAGCCCATTTTTCCAGTTGGTCCAGATCCCTCTGCAAGCTTTGAAAACCTTCCTCACTGTCCACAACGCCTCCAATCTTAGTGTCATCTGCAAACTTGCTGATCCAATTTACCACATTATCATCCAGATCATTGATTTCGACAACAAACAACAATGGTCCCAGCACCGATCCCTGAGGCCCCACTAGTCACAGGCCTCCAGTCTGAGAAGCATCATCCACCACTACTCTCTGGCTTCTCCCGTCGAGCCATTGTCGAATCCAATTCACCACTTCACCATGAATCCCAGTGTCTGAACCTACTTGACCAACCTCCCATGTGGGACCTTGTCAAAGGCTTTACTAAAATCCATGTAGACAACAGCCACAGCCTTTCCTTCACAAACTTTCCTGGTGACCTCCTCAACAAACTCTACATGATTTGTTAAACACAACCTACTGTGCACAAAGCAAGGATGACTGTCCTTAATCAGCCTTTGGCCGTCCAAATACACAACACCCTCCAATAATTTACCCATCTCTGACATCAGGCTGACCCGCCTGTAAATGTTTGGAGCCTTTGTTAAACAGCGGAACAACGTGAGCTCCCCTCCAATCCTCCGTCACCTCCCCCGTGAAGAAGAACGTTTAAAATATTTGTGCAATTTTGACATTCTTCTCCCTCAAGGTCCAAGGGAATATTATGTCAGGCCCGGGGGATTTATCTACCTTTATTTGCTGTGAGGCAGCAAGCCCCTCCCCCTCTTTAATCCGATATGTTCCCTGCCTCTTCTGCTCGTTTCCCTTCCTTCCTTATACACTCTGCCAGTTTCCAGAGTAAATACTGAGGCAAAAACACTGTTTAAGATCTCCCCCACCTCGTGAGGCTCCACACAGACGACCACTCTGATCTAGGGGACCTTACTATCCTTTTACTGTTAACGGACCTACAGAACCCCTTCGTATTTACCTTCACATTATCAGCCAGAGCAACCTCGTGTCTTTTTTTACCCTTCCTGATTTCCTTCTTGACAATTTCCTGACATTTTCTGTATCCTAGTCCCTCATTTGCTCCTTGTTGCCTATACCTGTTACACACCTCTCTCTTAACCAGATCCTCAATATCCCCTGAAAACCAGGGTTCCCTCAGCCTGGTAACTTTGCCTTTAATCCTGACAGGAACCTGCAAACTCTGCACTCTCAAGATCTCGCCTTTGAAGGCCTCCACTTACTGAACACGTCCTTGCCAGAAAAGAATTTCCCAATCCCCTCTTCAAGGCTAAATTTTCTCATTTGCTCAAATTTAGCCTTTGTCCAATTTAGAATCTCAACCCAAGGTCTAGATCCATCCTTCTCCATCATTAACTGGAAACTAATGAAACTGGCCTGAACACATTTGACAAACTCCAAGCCGTCCAGCCGTTTTACCGGATGGGAGTCCCAATCAAAATGTGAAAGTTAAAACCATCGACTATCACAACCTGCTATCTCTCTCCAGATTTGCTGCTCCAATTCTCTCAGACTGTTGGGTGGTCTATTATGCACCCCTATCAGTGTGGTCACACCTTTCCCATTCCTCCGCTCCACCCATATACCCTCTGTAGACGAGCCCTCTGGGCTGTCCTGTCTAAGCACAGCGGTGATATTTTCCCTAACTTGCAATGCCACTCTTCCCCCTTTCACCCCTCCCCCCAATCACGTCTGAAACATTAGAACCCTGGAACATTGAGCTGCCAGCCCTGGCCCTCCTGCAACCGCCTCACTAATAGCAATAATGTCGTAATCCCATGTAGCAACTTCTCGCCCTGAGCTCATCTGCCTTTCCAACTTTCTCACGATCAACCTCCTGTTCCCTATTCTGGGAGTCACTTAAGTGCTATTTGAGGAGTGAAATAATTTCACGTTCAGCTTCATTAAATAAGAAACATGCTGCCAGGGTCAATGAACTCAGATCCGCTATTAGTGAAGTGGATCGACGTCTCACGGGTTGTCCATCCCCATAAATCTACAAACAGCATCTTGGTTTACACCCAGAGTTTGATCGTATATTAACTGCACAGGTGGAGCATTTACTGTGTCAACTCGTGGTTCACATTACAAACATGGGGAAAGGCCCACCAATCCAGGCTGCATCCATCCTTATATCCCAAATTAGAGACCCTCCCAATAACATCATATCAGAAATCAATGCTGCCTTTAAATCCTTCCACTTGTCACTCACTCAACAAATCCAAATGTGCTTCAGATCTTACCAAAATGAACCAGTTCCTCTCATTGACCTGGTTAAGGAACTGGATGCCTCACTCCCAGTGGGTGCGATAACACAGTCGATTAAAGCAGTGCAGACTCATGGAGCTTCCGCTCCAACAGTTTTCCCATGGAGTTTTATGATAATTAACTCCAATGCTATTATTTGTGTTTAATGAAGCCCTGGAGCGAGGAGTTTCCCCAACTCAAGCATTAATAATGTTCCTCCTGAAGAAAGAAGGATCCCATGTCATGTGGCTGCTCTGGGCCATTATCATTGCTTATTCCTGATCTCAAAGTGTTAGCCAATCTCGACTGGAAGGAGTGTTATCAAAGATTATAACATCACTTGGCCTTTTCCATTCGTACTCACTTCAAAATAATCTACAAAGTCTCCGGAAGTTGAGATTTCGCCAGGTGCTGAAAAAGCCTTTGATGGGGGAGAGTGGAAGCATCATTTTACAGTATGAAAGAAATTTGGATTTGGTAACAAGTTTATCTCTTGGCTTCATCTTCAATACACTGCAGCGCAAGCATCAGTTCACACAAGCAATATTCACTGATTATTTTGCATTGGAACGTGGTACCCGACAAGGGTGTCTCACTCCCCACCCCCACCATCTCATCTTATTTCCTCCACAACACTATCAATTAAGTTACCAACTTACCCTACCTTTAGGGCATTGTCTGAAATGCACTGGAAAAGAGAGTTTCATTGTATGCGGGTGACTTGCTGCTGTTTGTAACAGGGTAAATAGGGTATTATGCGATGTGGATGTTGTGTGAACATTACATTATATAATTAGCAAAGTTATATGGGATGCTGTTGTGTACCCGCATTGACCTGCAAGAAAGTTAAACTGACTGAGGAGTCACGTGATGGAGTTGTGGCCGGACGGTGAACTCCAGCCCTCTCCAGAAAAGTCAGAAAAAACAAAGCAAAACACAAAGGCACAAAAATAAAAATCAAAGTAAAGTGAATATAAAGGTGGAAAGAAGATGGCGACGAAAAAAGAAAAGTCGAAACCAACGGTAGGAAGAGAAGACAACGGAAGATGAAGGAAAAGGCCTTACCTGTTCGAAGAGGCCCGCGGTGGAGAGAGAAACCCGCTCCCTCAGGTCGGTAGAATATGGACTACAAAAATGGCTCGCTGAGCCGAATAAAAGTGCGCAACTGCGCATGCACGACTCCTCGCGCATGCGCGATGCGCATCAAAAAAAAAAACACACCGACGGGAGGGGTGACCAGCTGGGGAGTCGATCTCCACAGCCGGCAACGACAGCTGCAGAAGACCTGCAGCAAGAGGAGAATATAGAAGACAACAAAAACAAGAAAAAAGAGAAGAAAAGGGCAACAAAGAAACAACAGATGGCCAACCCAGAGGAAGAAGAAGAGAAGAGGAAGAGTACAGTGAAATAGAAGAAGAAGGGAAAGGCAAGATAAAGGATATACTTTCTCTTATTAAAGAATACATGGAGTCATTTAAAGAATGGCAAGCGCAAGAATTTAATGATTTAAGAAGAAGAATAAACAATACAGAAGAGAAAATGAATAAAATAGATATGACCTTAACAGAAATGGGAAAAAGAATGGACAAGGTGGAAGAACGAGAAGCAGCAGCAGAAATGGAGGTAGAGGACATAAAAAAGAAATTAGAGGAATCTAATAAAAAAGTTAAAGAGACACAAGAGCTGTTAGCTCAGAAAATAGATATAATGGAAAATTATAACAGAAGAAATAACATAAAGATAGTGGGCCTTAAGGAAGATGAAGAAGGCAAGAATATGAGAGAGTTTATAAAAGATTGGATCCCTAGGATCCTAGGATGTCCAGAAGTACAGCAAGAAATGGAAATAGAAAGGGCACATAGAGCATTGGCCTTTAAACCACAACCACAACAAAAGCCAAGATCTGTTTTAGTAAAATTCCTAAATATACTACAAGAGAAAAGGTACTGGAGAAAACAATGGAAAAAGTAAGAGAGGGCAAAAGCCACTGGAGTACAAAGGGCAAAAAATCTTAATTTATCCAGATATAAGTTTTGAACTCATGAAGAAGAGAAAGGAGTTCAATACAGCAAAGGCGATTTTATGGAAGAAAGGGTATAAATTTATACTAAAGCATCCAGCGGTATTGAAAATATTTATTCCAGGACAACAAAACAGGCTATTCTCGGATCCAGAGGAAACATGAAAATTTGCAGAACAATTACAAAATAGACTGAGGGATGAAGACGTGTAACGAGAGTACAAAAGACTGCAAACTAAAAAGACATAAGTTTTGAACTCCTGAAGAGGAGGAAGGAGTTCAAAACATCGAAAACGATCTTATGGAAAAAAAACTATTCTCGGATCCAGAGGAAGCAAGGAAATTTGCAGAACAACTACAAAACAAACAGAGAGATGAAGATATGTAATAAGAGTAAAAATGACCACGATTTATATGTATGTGGGTAAAGAGGTATATGTGTGTATATGTATAATGTGCATACATGAATGTATCCGTATTAAGAGGAAATATAGATAGTATAGACAAGAATTAATAAGGGAAGGAAAAGGAATAGAGGGAATAAGGAGGGAATTAAAAGAGTGACCTTTGTCACATATGAAAAGTGAAATCTTTTCTGGGGGGGGCTGGGTGGGGAGGAGTTACGGTCACTGCAAAATCAGCTGACGCTTGCGAGTGAATTCGCAAATCCAAATGGAGAGGGGAGATGTGGTTGTCCGACAAGGGATAAAGGACAACTCAGGAGGGGAAGGGGGGATTGGGGCTAAAGAAGTTTTAAATAGGAGAATAAGGAAAATGTTTGATGTTTTAGGAATGTTGTCTTATAAAGGATTCAAAACAAGAAAACAGAAATGGATAAGAAGGAAAGGTAATGATGGAGAAACGGAAAGGGAAGATAAACAAAGTATGAAATGGCTACGTTGAACTATATGACTTTAAATATTAATGGAATACATAACCAAATTAAAAGGAAGAAACTGCTAAATTTACTGAAAAAAGAAAAAATTGATATAGCATTTGTGCAAGAAACACATTTAACTGAATTGGAGCATAAGAAATTAAAGAGAGATTGGGTAGGACACGTAACAGCAGCATCGTATAATTCAAAAGCAAGAGGAGTAGCTATATTAATTAGTAAAAATGTGCCATTTAAAATAGAAGAGGAAATAATAGATCCAGCAGGGAGATATGTAATGATAAAATGTCAGATATATTCAGAGTTTTGGAATCTACTCAATGTATATTCACCTAACGAAGAAGATCAAAAGTTTATGCAAGATATCTTTTTGAAGATAGCAGATACGCAAGGGAACATATTAATAGGAGGGGATTTCAACCTGAATTTCGATTCAAATATGGACAAAACTGGGGAAAAAATTAACAGAAAGAACAAAGTAACCAAATTTATAATTAAATCGATGGAAGAAATGCAACTTTTGGATATATGGAGGAAACAAGACCCAAAGGAAAAGGAATATTCATATTACTCGGCTAGACATAAAACATACTCAAGAATAGACCTATTTTTGTTATCAGCACGTATGCAAGATAGAGTAAAAAAAACAGAATATAAAGCTAGAATATTATCGGACCACTCACCCTTAATATTGACAGTAAAGTTAGATGACATCCCTCCAAGAATGTATAGATGGAGATTAAACTCCATGCTACTTAAAAGGCAGGATTTTAGAGAATTCATTGAAAGACAAATTAAAATGTATTTTGAAATAAATACGGAATCAGTGGAAGATAAGTTTATACTATGGGACGCAATGAAAGCATTCATTAGAGGGCAAATAATAAGTTATGTAACCAAGATGAAGAAGGACTACAATCAGGAAACAGAGCAGTTGGAAAGGGAAATAGTAAATATAGAAAAAGAATTAGTAATGAAGGAAGATATTACTAAAAGAAGAGAATTGGCGGATAAAAAAAATAAAATATGAAACACTACAAACATATAAGGTGGAGAAAAATATAATGAAGACACAACAGAAATATTATGAACTAGGTGAAAAAACGCACAAAATCCTAGCATGGCAGCTTAAGACAGAACAAGCTAAGAAAATGGTATTGGCATCAAGGAAAAAAGACAAACAAATTACTTATAATCCAAAAGAAATTAAGGAAAACTTTAGAGAATTCTATGAACAATTATACTGAACTGAAAATGAAGGGAAAGAAGGGAAAATAGATGAATTTCTAACTAAAATTGAACTACCAAAACTACAAATAGAGGAACAAAATAAATTAACAGAGCCATTTGGAATAGTAGAAATACAAGAGATAATAAAAAATTACCAAATAATAAGACACCAGGGAGGATGGATTCCCAATAGAATTCTATAAAACATTTAAAGACTTATTAATTCCGCCCTGCCTGGAAATAATCAACCAGATTGATAAAACGCAAAGCTTACCAGATTCATGTAAAACAGCAATAATTACAGTAATACTAAAGCAAGGGAAAGATCCACTCACACCAGCGTCATATAGACCAATATCTTTACTTAACACAGATTATAAGATAATAGCTAAATTATTAGCAAACAGATTAGCAGAGTATGTACCGAAAATGGTAAATCTAGACCAAACTGGATTTATCGAAAAAAGACGCACAACAGACAATATTTGTAAATTTATTAACTTAATTCATGCAGTAGAAGGGAATAAAGCACCAACAGTAGCAGTTGCTTTAGACGCAGAGAAGGCCTTTGACAGAGTAGAATGGAATTATTTGTTCAAAGTATTGAAAAAATTCAGTTTATCGGAGAAGTATATTAATTGGATTAAAGCATTAGAAAAGGGACCATTAGCGAAAGTGACAGTAAATGGACATGTATCAAAACAATTTAACTTAAGCAGGTCAACACGACAGGGATGCCCACTATCACCTTTATTGTTTGCGTTAGCTATAGAACCACTAGCAGAATTGATAAGAACAGATAATAATATAAAAGGAATAAAAATAAAAGACAAGGAATATAAAATCAGTTTATTTGCGGATGATGTTATAGTGTACTTAACAGAACCAGAACTATCAATAAAAGAATTATATAAGAAATTGAAGGAATATGGAGAAGTGTCGGGTTACAAGATAAACGTAAATAAAAGTGTAGCAATACCTATGAATAATGCGGATTTCTCAAAATTTAAGAAGGAATCACCATTTCGATGGCAAATGCAAGCAATAAGATACCTAGGAGTACAAATAAACAAAAATCTCGGCCAACTATATAAACTCAATTATTATCCACTAATGAAAAAATTACAGGACGATTTAGAGCATTGGAAAGATTTACCACTAACACTAATAGGAAGGATAAACTGTATTAAAATGAACATTTTTCCAAGGATATTATACTTATTTCAGGCATTGCCAATACAACTGACAGAGAAATTCTTCAAGGAGTTAAAGAAAATAATAAGGAAATTTTTATGGAGAGGGGGGAAACCGAGGATAGCTCTAGATAAATTAACAGAATGGTATAAACAAGGAGGCTTACAAGTGCCAAACTTTAAAAATTATTATAGAGCCGCACAATTAAGATACCTATCAGATTTTTATCAAACAAGGGAAAAGCCAGATTGGACGAGATTAGAATTAGATAAAATAGGGGAAAAGATACCTGAACACATATTATATAAATGGGATGAAAAATTGGTACAACATAGAAATTCTCCAGTATTACATCATCTCCTCAATATTTGGAAGAAGATTCATGTAGAAAGAAATAAAACAAATTATCAATTACCAAAACTAATATTGACGCAAAACAAGTTACTCCCTTTTACAATAGATAACCTTTCCTTTCGAGAATGGGAAAAAAAAGGGATTAAAAGAATAGAAAATTGTTTTTCAGGAAATAGATTCTTATCCTTTGAACGAATGAAAGATAAGCACAATATAACTGGAGATACAGCGCTGGCATATTACTAATTGAGATCCTACTTGAAGGATAAATTAGGAAGCAGTTTGAGTTTGCCAGAGGGAAGTAACCTTGAATATGTGATTACAGATACAATGATAATCAAAAGATTTATAACAAATATGTATATTAAACTGCAAGAAAAGGAGAATGAGGAAACAAATGGTAAAACTAAACAAAAATGGGAACAAGATTTAAATATAAAGATAAAAAAGGAAACATGGGAGAAGTTATGCTCCGGAACAATGAGAAATACAATAAATACGAGGTTACGTATGATACAATATAACTGGATACACAAGCTATACATTACACCTCAAAAGTTAAATAAATGGGACCCAACAGTATCTGATAGATGTTTTTGATGTAAAAAAGAAATGGGAACAACAATTCATGCAATCTGGACATGTGAGAAAGTAAAAAAAATTTGGGAAGATCTAAATCAGATATTAATTAAAATAACAGAAAACAATATACCAAAGAATCCAGAGATCTTCCTCCTAAGTAACATAAAAAATAAAGAATTTGGAATTGATTTGGAGGATGCACAAAAAAGATTTGTTAAGATAGCTCTAGCCATAGCAAAAAAATGTATTATGTCAACCTGGAAATTGGAAGATAATTTGAAAATACAACAATGGTATATAGAAATGAATAAATGTATTCCATTAGAAAAAAATAACATATAGTTTAAGAAATAATATTGAAATATTCGAACAAATATGGGAGCCTTACATTAAATACAATAGCGAAAACCTACCGGGGACAATCATTACCTAAGTTAATGGAAGGAAAAGGAAATGAAAAGAATGGATTCAGTAGAATTTCTGGTGTATTTTTATTGAATGACAACATTGTCTGACTGGTTTAATGTATCCTAGATTGTATACCTTAAATGGACGGGAGGGGGGAGGTAGGGAGGGTGGGATGGGAGGAGGGAGGGGGGGGGTAGAAAATGGCACTGTATATGTGTGAAAAGGAAAAAGTGTGTACCATGGTTAATGTGATTTATGGTGTGAAAAATAAAAAATTTAAAAAAAAAGAAAGTTAAACTGAGACAGAGATAATGCTACAACACTCAAGAGACGCGCGATACACGAGATTGGATTTTTCTGCCTATGAGCCGAAGCATACACCATTATCCGGTCAACTTTTTATTTGTAGGTGGGGAAAGTTCAAAATAATGATAGAAAGTCCAGTACGATGATTTATTCCTGACTTAAAACCAGGTTTTATCTTTTACTTTGTTGACAGCCACACGTTTAATTTTGATGAAACAGAAAGACAATTCTCCGCCTACACACACACCATGGTTATGTTCCAGGATTTTGCTGCTTTAGATGTGACAGAGTTGGTGGAGTAAGAGGGGGAAGTGTGGCATTACTTGTCAGGGAGGATATTACAGCAGTGCTGAGGCAAGGTAGACTGGCGGGCTCGTCGAGGGAGGCAGTGTGGGTAGAGCTGAACAATAAGAAGGGTGAGGTTACTATTATGGGGGTATATTATAGGCCTCCAAATGGGGAAAGGGAACTGGAAGAGCAAATGTGCAAGGAAATAGGTGAGGTGTGCAGTCGAAAAAGGGTGGTGTTGGTTGGGGATTTCAATTTTCCAAACATAGATTGGGAAAGGTAGTCAGTAAAAGGGCAGGATGGCTTAGTATTTATGCATTGTGTTCAGGATTACTTTTTGCAGCAATATGTTGAGACACCCACTAGAGAGGGAGCAGTGTTAGATCTGTTGTTTGGGAATGAAATGGGGCAGGTGACGGAGGTGGGTGTTGGAGAGAACTTCAGATCCAGTGATCATGGGTCCATTAGCTTTAGGTTAATAATGGAAAGGGATAGGTTAGGTCCGAAGTTGAAGGTCTTCGAGTGGGGGAAGGCCAGATTTGGAGAAATGAGAAGGGATTTGCAGAGAGTTGTATGGGCTGATCTTTTTGCCAGAAAGGATGTAGAAGAAATTTGGGGGGCATTTAGGGGTGAGATTTTGAGAGTACAGGATCTTTATGTTCCAGTCAGGCCGAAGGGGAAGACTAGAGGTTCGAGGGAGCCATGATTTTTCTGGTGAAATTAAGAAGTTGGTTCAGTACAAGAGGGAGGTCTATATAAAATATTTAAAAAAAAAGGGATTGAGGAGATGTATGGTCATTACTTAGATTGCAGGAAGAACCTTAAGAGGGAAATTAGAAAGGCAAAAAGCTATGAGGAGTCCATAGCTAATAAGGTGAAAGTGAATCCTAAGGGTTTTTACAGATATTGAACAGTAAAAGGAGGGTTAAGGATAGAATAGGTCCACTGGATGATGGGACTAGTGAACGATGTCAGGGACCGTATGAGATGGGAGAAACATTGAACAATTTTTTCTCATCCATATTCATGAGGGAAAGTGACACTGGGTTATACGTGATAAGAGAGGCAAAGGGCTTAGTTATGGAGAGGATAATTGGCCACTAAGTTTGACTTCGGTGGTGGAGAAGGTTATGGAGGGTATTCTTCGAGCTAGTATATACACATATCTGGATAGGCAGGGATTGATTAGGGGCACCCAGCATGGGTTTGTAAAAGGAAAGTCATGTTTGACAAACCTTGTTGAGTTTTTTGAGGAAGTGACAAAAAAGATGGATGAAGGTAGAGCGGAGGGTGTGATCTATTTGGATTTTAGCAAGGCTTTTGATAAGGTTCCGCATGGAAGGTTAATAAGGAAGGTTCAGTCACTAGGAATTAGTAGAGAGATCGTGACATGGGTTCAGAGGTGGCTGGAAAGATAGACAGCAAAGAGTCATGGTGGACAACTGTCTGTCAGGTTGGAAGCCTGTGACGAGCGGGGGTGCCTCAGGGATCGGTGCTGGGCCCCTTGTTGTTTATCATTTATATTAATGATTTAGAGGAGGGTGTGGTTAACTGGGTAAGCAAATATGCAGATGATATGAAAATCAGGGGAGTGGTGGATAGTGAGGTAGATTTTCTTGGATTATAGAGGATTTGGTTTGTTTGGAAGAGTGGGCTGAAAGATGGCAGATGGAATTCAATGTAGAGAAGTGTGAGGTGTTGCATTTTGGTAAAAATAACCAGAATAGGACATATGCAGTTAAGGGGAGGGCACTGAGGCACGCAGAGGGACTGGGGTCATGGTACAGAGTTCACTGAAGGTGGATTCCCATGTAGACAGGGTGGTTAAGAAGGCATATGAGCTTCCAGCAGACGTGGTCGAGGCGGGATCATTGGTTACATTTAAGGAAAGACTGGATCGTTACATGGATAGGAGAGGACTAGAGGGGTATGGACCGGGTGCTGGTCAGTGGGACTAGGAGGGTGGGGATTTGCTATGGCAATGACTAGTAGGGCCGAACTGGCCTGTTCTGTGCTGTAAGTGGTTATATGGTTATGGTTATGGTTATGGTTATATGTTGGCCTTCATAAATCATACTATAGAGTATAGGAGCTGGGAGGTGATGCTGCAGCTGTTTAAGGCGTTGGTGAGGCCAGGTTTGGAGTACTGTGCTCAGTTCTGGTCTCCAAATTATAGAAGGGATATAGATAAGGTGGAGAGGGTGCAGAGAAGGTTTACAAGGATGTTGCCTGGCTTACAGCATCTGGATTACAGGGAGAGATTTAAAGAGACTGGGACTTTATTCATTGGAACGTAGACAACTGAGAGAGGACTTGATAGAGGTATTTAAAATTATGAAAGGAATAGATAGACTAGACATAAACAGACTCTTTCCCCTCACGGCAGAGGAGGTTGGAACATGAGGACATGAGTTAAGGGTAAGGGGGCAGCATTTTAGGAGAAATATTAGAGGAGACTTCTTCACTCAGCAAGTGGTGGCAGAATGGAATGAACTTCCGAATGAGATAGATGCAGCAGGGTCCCTTCTGTCATTTAAGAGAAGGTTGGATGTGTACATGGAGGTGAGGGGGTTGGGGGTTATTGGAGGAGAGCGGGAGGGTTGAGCTAGTGGAGTTGTTCTAGTGAACCGGTGCAGACTCAGAGGGCTGACGTGGCCTGTTTCCACTCCTAAACGGTTGTATGGTTACATATGGGATATTATGTTGTGTTTAAGTTTAAAAAAAATTAGATCTGCCATCAAAGAGTCAAACGTTAAATTCCAAAAGATGTAGGGCCCATTTATGGACGATTACCATAACTGGAAAAGTATGGGTTTGTGAGAGATGGGAAAATTGATCTAAAATTATGAACATGGAAGAAACTAAAGTTCATCAGTAAATGGCTGTAACCAGTACAAACAGGATAAGCTTGGGGGTTAGGATGCAGGAAAGCAGAGTCAGCACGATTAACATAAGAATCTTCTAGTCTTTCTGACAAGACCATAAGACTAAGATAAGGAGTGGTAAGGAACAATAGAATGTAGGAAGTTGAGGTAGTCTGGATCAGATAAGGGTCTCCTAGCCCTGGACAGAAGTACCAAGTCCTACATATCTAATTAGCTAACCTTACACAGATTTATACATATGAAATTAGCCAACCCTAGACAGGATGAGCCAACTCTGCATATCAAGAGACTGTAGCCCCGAGAATCAGGAAGGTGTGAATAAGGACAATAACATGAAGGGACACCGACAGGATACCCCTGGTCCTCCAAGTGTACTGAAACTGCACGTAGGCAGGAAGGATTACCTATGCCCAACCCATCCAGGGGGCAGAAGAATGTAAGGGGGGAGGGCACTCTGATACTGAAATTGACTGTATAAAAGTTGGGTGAGCCCCAGTGTGTGTGTGTATTCCCAGGGTAAGGGGAAGCACCCAACTTTGCATTGTTGTAGTAATAAATGTTCTTTGTTCTCAATTTTTGTCTCGAGCAATTTCTTTAAAGGTACTTTAATTTCTAACAAATGGGGGCTCGTCCGGGATCACACTCCCTCCACTGACAGAGTACCCCGACGACGAGAGTAGGTGCACCCCGGCTGATTCAGCTGGACTCACGGGCGACGGGTGGCTGGTCAGTGGAAGAAGCGAGTGATATCCGAGAAGAGGCATTGAGAACAAACGACGGAAGGAAGCGCACTAGAGCAGTACTACTAGAACTCGGTAAGAGTATTTTACTTGTTTATAAGCATGGGAATAATGGGTAGCAAGGAGGAGAGTCCTGGTACAGGATGTGAACACCAGATAGCTACGTACAGTCCGCTTGGGTTGATGTTATCTGAGTGGGGCACAGGAAAGACCCGTGGTAAAGAGAAACTGACAATGGTCAGGTATTGTTGTATTGAATGGGTTAAATACCCGGTTAAAGGGAGCTCCGTGTACTGGCCAAAATTCGGATCCGAGGATGAATGGATGTGTAAAGCTTTGAACCTATGGCTCTATCAAAACCACAAAGACAATGTTGAGAGCAGGGAATATGCAGCCTGCTGGCTCAAGGGATCCATTGAACAGCTGGTTTTGAATGAGAAAGAATTCAGGGATAAGAGAGAGGAGGAACCTTTTGTCCCTGAATCACAGGGTTGGGATGTGTTACATTCCCTCCCTCCACCCTATGTTCCTCCTATGCCGGCTCCTATCTTTCCTTCCCCTCCTATGACCTACCCTTCTGCACCTTCCCCACCTCCCCCACCACTAGAGAAGAGAGAAGAGAGCAGGAGTGGTATGATAACTTGCTCACAAAGCACTCGATTACCACCTCTGTTGGCAGGAGAGAGAGGTAACTTTAATTCAGAACAGCGTGAGACTCTTCAGGAAGAAAGGGCAGAACCCTTTGATTCATTTCCCAGGGAGCAGGAACCCAGACCTAATAAGCCAGAAACCAATTGGATGAGACCACTGCGGGAAGTTCCCATGGGAGAGGGTCTCGGTTTCGTAAATATGCCCCTGACCAGTACTGAAGTGCGTAACTTTAAGAAAGAACTGACCTCCCTGATAGAAGATCCCCAGGGATGTGCCGAACAGTTAGACCAATTTTTGGGACCAAATATATATACAATATGGGGGTCTCGACATAGAATCCCCAGCAGGGGAACAATTGGTACTAACTGGTTTTGTTACCAACTCAGCCCCAGACATTAGGAGAAAATTACAAAAGATAGAAAATTGGCATGAGCAGGGAATAACCCAGCTTCTACAGATCGCACAAAAAGCATTTGTCCAGACATCTGAGGATAAGCAGAAAGCAAAGGCTAACATTTTGATGCAAGCAGTTAAAGGAATAGTAGATGAGTAACATGAAAAAAAAGGCAGGGACTGTGTGCCAACTCCTGAATGTTGGGAGAAGTGCAGGGAGTGGGAGAGTAGAGACCAGAGATAATTTCATAAATCACGACTTCCCACTTCAGTCACTGACCAATATTGATTAAAATTCATGCTAAAATTTAAATGTCATAAATGATCGTTTTTCAATACTGTAGAATTAGCGAATTTAACTACCAGTTAATTCCAATTTATGAAATAAATTGTATTTAAATGTGATTTTGCACAGGGAGTACCTGAGAGTTGAGTGATGTTATAACATTTGCAGGGAGAAATGTTTGCGCAAATAGGGTGAGTTCTACACGTCTTATTTTAAGTGTATGTGAGATAAAGAAAGGATCTGATGTGTAAAGTGGCTGGATCAGCCAGTTGAAGGGGGAGTGTGCATGTCCCTTTAAGTGCACTGTGGCACTTGAAATTGAGGCTTCAGGCTCTTGTCTTGCAGTTAGAGGTATGGAGCCCTATCAACAGATTTAGTACATTTCTTCTACACGTTCAGCAGTCAAGGTCCGTGAGTTTAAAGATCACCCACCTCTGGAGAATAAAGAGACCTCTGGGGATTCCTATGGGGATTCCTATAAGTTTAATCATTCATTTCTCTGGTGCATTTTCCTCTGGAGTGAAATTAATGCCTCAGCACAATTTCTCTGTATTGCCGCTGTAATTTAATTCATGATAACTTTCTCCATTCATCAGGTTTATATTTAAATCCGGTAGTGCGGAAGTTACATTGTAAATAATCACGGAGGTAAACCCTGCGCGACTGGATTCAGCTTAATGGAGAAATAAACCTGCGAACTGGTCTATGGTGGTGTGTGAGTACTGCAATAGGTGGAATATGATTTACATTGGTGGCATCGTTCAGAACAATTGGGTGCATAAGAATAATAATATCATTAATAACTCACAGATCTTGTACCGGATGCTATTCAGTACATCTTGACTTAAGGACTGGAGAAATTGGCATGTTAGAATGAGATTGGCATGGCACCAATATTTCTTGATTCAATAATGACTCCACAAGCTCCAGGATTCATGCAGCAGAACTTTTAAGTGGAAAATAATAGAAACTAGCCTGTACTTAAATGATTGTGTGTGCAATCTTCATAAGAACATCTTTTAACTTTTTTTGGTGCCTGTTTTACAGACTGTTTTAAATAAGGCCAGCTCCTGTGAGCTGTGGCACAAGGCATTTTACTTAAGGCAGAACTAAAGGTTGGATATGTTTCAAGTTCTCTTGCAGGGGCTCTTGTGCTGCAATGTCTGTTATGTACTCACTCTAACAAATTGGAGGGTTGTGCCCCATACAGACAAGCAGCTCCAACTGCATTTTAATAAGGTCTAACATATTCAAAACCCATGCAAATATGGTTTGTGTTTCATTTTACAATTTTTACACTAACACAAAGGAAAGTCAGATTGTTAAAATCTAGTGATTGGTTATATGTAAAAGCATGGCAAGAGGATCAACTAAAACCTGCCTGGGATGGTCCCTACTGTGTACTTTTAATTACAGACACCGCAGTAAGAACAAGAGAGAAAGGCTGGACCCACATTCAAAGAATTAAACCAGCTACCGAACCACAGAATCACAACAGTCAAACTCAACCCTCCACCTGGCGTGCAGGGCTTCATCCTTCTGACCTGAAAGTGACACTACACCGTGAAAAAGTGCCGTAATGTTGTTTTTACCATTTATTGTATTGTTTAATTGTTGCTTCTCCATTTCTGGGACATCACTTAATTACTCACAATGTATTAAGTCCTCCTGGGATAGGGACAGCAGAGGTGACAATTATTTTCCTTTAGAATGTAGACAGGGCATAGATTTAATGTATAGTCATAGTGGGATATGGGTTAACAAGGGATTCCAATACGGACCAGGGGAACTGAACAGCTTTAGTGGAGTACATCTAATTTGTATCTTAGCCTACACAGGTATTAAAGACAGGAGTTTTGAAGCGATAGCACAAAGGACATGGTGGGACAAAGACAGACAGAATGGTAGTCAGCATTGTACATGTAACAGAGAGAGAGAGAGTTAATACATATGCTAATGTACACAGACAGGCTGCAACTCACAAGTTCAATGATATATATGCTAATGTTAGCAGACAAGCTGCAACACACAGTTAAATCACAAGAAACAATCCCCCCCCAGCTTGGTCTCTTTTCATCACCCCGTGAAAGGGAGCACCAGTTTCCAACAACGTGAGCTGCTTGACACTTTAATATCAGGCTCCAAACAGCCTTCGGAGATCGGTGGCCCTAGGGTTCGGGGCTGAAGAGGACATCAGATACTAGCCACAATCAAACGGAACCGCCTGACTACTGCTACTCGTTCGCTACTGAAGGCAGCGTCTCTCACAGACTTCGTCAGGACAACGCTTACAAAAGTCGGGTGGTTCAAAGACACTGCTTCAATGTTTCAACGTGAATCTGCCCATGTTCAGACGTGGCAACTTCGGACTGATGTGGGATGGACTAGACTCTTTACTGAGAACTGGAGCCTGATACTCGCAACCCTAATAAGCAGCTGGACTCACTCCCCTGACCTTCATGGTGCTCCCCTACCTAAAGACTTTACACAGACATTACAATTCGGTTATTGACCAGCTGGGTAAAACTACACCTTACACTTGAAAGATCAGTATTACTGATCTAAAAGAAAAGTGAGGATTGTGAGAGATGGGAAAACTGATCTAAAATTATGAACATGAAGGAAACTAAAATTCATACATCAGTTAATGGCTGTAACCAGTACAAACAGGATGAACTTGGGGATTAGGGTGCAGGAAAGCAGAGTCAGCACGATTAACATAAGAATCTTCTAGTCTTTGTGACAAGACCATAGGACTAAGATAAGGAATGGTAAGGTACAATAGAATGTAGGAAGTTGAGGTAGTCTGGATCAGATAAGGGTCTCCTAGCCCTGGACAGAAGTACCAAGTCCTACATTTCTAATTAGCTAACCTTACACAGATTTATACATATGAAATTAGCCAACCCTAGACAGGATGAGCCAACTCTGTGAGAATCAGGAAGGTGTGAATAAGGACAATAACATGAAGGGACACCGACAGGATACCCCTGATCCTCCAAGTGTACTGAAACTGCATGTAGGCAGGAAGGATTACCTATGCCAAACCCATCCAGGGGGGCAGAAGAATGTAAGGGGGAGGGCATTCTGATACTGAAATTGACTGTATAAAAGTTGGGTGAGCCCCAGTATGTGTGTGTATTCCCAGGGTAAGGGGAAGCACCCAACTTTGCATTGTTGTCGTAATAAATGTTCTTTGTTCTCAATTTTTGTCTCGAGCAATTTCTTTAAAGGTACTTTAATTTCTAACAGGTTGTTCTTGTGAGAGATGAGAAAAACTGACATTGCAATATGAACATGAAGAAATGAAGAAAATAAAATTGATACATAAGTAAATGAATGAAGCCAGTGCAAACAACATGAGACATGGATATTAGAAGGCAGGAAGTTGACACTGACTGAGTAAGATAAGAATCTCCTAGAGAATCAGCAAGTTCACTAACTGAAGGAGAGAAGGACAGACAATTGAGAATAGAAGTAGTTAGTCTGATCGAGATAAGGGTCTCCAAGCCCCAGATAGAATTAGCAAGGCTTGCATAAATAATTAGAAGACCTTAGACAGTATTAGCAAGTTATACATATATAATTAGTAAGCCATACACAGATTTTTCAAGTATGCATATTTAACTAGTAAACCCTAGACAAGATTAACGAACCCTGCAGATGAAGGGACTGTAGCCCTGAGAGTCGGGAAGGTGTGAACGGGGACAAAGGCTAGGATGTGAATAAGGACAATGGGAATAAAGGCATAAGAAGATACTTGGTCCTCCAAGTATACTGAAACTGCACGTAGGCAGATTGCCTCTGCCAAACCCATCCAGGGGGCAGAAGAATGTAAGGGGGAGGGTATTCTGATACTGAAATTTACTGTACAAAAGTTGGGTGAGCCCCAGTGTATGTGTGTATTCCCAGGGTAAGGGGAAGCACTCAACTTTGCATTGTTGTCGTAATAAATGTTCTTTGTTCTCAATATTTGTCTTGAGCAATTTCTTTAAAGGTACTTCTATTTCTAACAAATGGGGGCTCGTCCGGGATCACACTCCCTCCACTGACAGAGTACCCCGACGACGAGAGTAGGGCACATTCAGCTGATTCAGCTGGACTCACGGACGACGGGTGGCTGGTCAGTGGAAGAAGCGAGTGATATCCGAGAAGAGGCATTGAGAACAAACGACGGAAGAACGTTAAGGAAGCGCGCTAGAGCCTTGCTACTAGAACCCAGTAAGAGGAATTTTACTTGCCTATCAGTATGGGAAATATAGGTAGCAAGGAAGAGAGTCCTGGTAAAGGATGTGAGGATCAGATAACTACGTACAGCCTGCTTGGGTTGATGTTATCTGAGTGGGGCATGGGAAGGACCCGTGGAAAGGACAAACTGACCATGGTCAGGTATTGTTGTAGGGACTGGGTTAAATACCTGATTAAAGGGAGCTCCGTGTACTGGCCAAAGCTCGGATCCGAGGATGACTGGATGTGTCAAGCTTTGAACATCTGGCTCTATCAAAACCAGAGAGATAACCTAGAGAGCAGGGAATATGCAGCCTGCTGGCTTAGGGGATCGTGTGATCAATTGGTTTTGAAAGAAAAAGAGTACAGGGACAAGAGAGAGGAGGAACCTTTTGTCCCTGAACCACAAGGGTGGGATGTGCTACATTCCCTCCCTCCACCTTATGCCCCTCCTATAACCTACCCTTCTGCACCTCCCCCACCTCCCCCACCACTAGAGAAGAGAGCAGGAGTGGTATGATGACTCGCTCACAAAGCATTCGATTACCACCTCCGTTGACAGGAGAGAGAGGAAACTTAAATCTAGAACAGTGTGAGACTCTTCAGGAAGAAAGGGCAGAACCCCCCAATCCATCTCCCAGGGAGCAGGAACCCAGACCAAATCAGCCAGAAACCAACTGGATGCGACCCCTGCGGGAGGTTCCCGTAGGAGAGGGTCTCGGTTTCGTAAATGTGCCCCTGACCAGTACTGAAGTGCGTAACTTTAAGAAAGAACTCACCTCCCTGATAGAAGATCCCCAGGGATGTGCCGAACAGTTAGACCAATTTTTGGGACCAAATCTATATACTTGGGAGGAGTTAACATCTATCTTTAAGACTCTGTTTACTTTGGATGAGCGTGGAATGATCTGCCAGGCAGGGATTAAAGTCTGGGATAGGGATCACCAAGGGGGACCAGATGCGGTACCAGGAGAAACTAAATTCCCCTTGGCAAGACCTAATTGGGATAAAAATACCAATGACGGTCGGGTATTGATAGAAGAAATCAGGGTTAATATGATGAGGAATCAAGGAATCTGTCCCAAAGGGACAGAAGTTCAAGAAAGCCTTTGAGGTTCCCCAAGGTCCCGATGAGACCCCCTCCGCATTTCTGAATAAATTGCGCACGGCAATACAGCAATATGGGGGTCTCGACATAGAATCCCCAGCAGGGCAACAATTGGTACTAACTGGTTTTGTTACCAACTCAGCCCCAGACATTAGAAGAAAATTACAAAAAACGGAAAATTGGCATGAGCAAGGAATTACCCAGCTACTACAGATCGCACAGAAAGCATTTGTCCAGAGGTCTGAAGATAAGCAAATAGGGAAGGCAAAAACATTAATCCAAGCAGTCAGAGAGGTAGTAGATGAGCGACATAAAAAGGGTAGGGACTGTGTGCCAGCTCCTGTATGCGGTGAGGGAAGCCACGGGTGGGGAAGTGCGGACCCCAGTGAATGGAGGAGTAGAGGAGGATTCTGGGGACGACGACCCTTCCCGGGGCACCTTAGAAACCCAGGTAGAGATTGGGAAACAGGAACATTTGTCTGTTTCCATTGTAAAAAGGAAGGACACTTTAAAAAGGATTGCCCACTGCGAGCCAGGGAGACGCGATCTTATGCCCTGATGGAAGCAGATTATGAATAGGGGGGGTCACGGTTCTCAGTCAATACACACCGTGGGGCTGCACGGAGAACCATTAGTTAATTTATGCATAGGACCCCACAGTGACAACATGATATTTTTAGTTGATTCTGGAGCAGCCCGATCTAGTATTTTACACCAACCAAAGGGGGTTAGAATAGAAGGGATAATGATAGTTTCAGGGGTGGGAGGAAGAGAATTCACAGTCCCTGTATTAAGAGAGGTCAGAACCCAAATGGGAAATAAGGTAATAGTAGAGGATCTTCTACTACTTCCCCAAGCTGGGGTATGCTTATTAGGACGAGACTTACAGGACCAATTGGCTATCGGTACCAGACCACTAGAATCAGGCATCGGGGTTCAATTTTATATTTTAAGCGAGGAAGATCGAGAACTTATCAATCCAAGAGTATGGGCAGAAAAAGGCAATAGAGGAGTTTTAGACATTCCTCCCCTACAAGTAACTTTAAAAGACTCGCAACAAACAATTAGAAGAAAACAGTACCCAATTCCTATGGCTGGCCGCAAAGGTCTGCAGCCCGTAATTGACCAGTTGCTTAACGATGGTATACTCGAACCTTGTATGTCACCCTTTAATACCCCGATTTTACCTGTCCAGATGGTACCTATCGATTAGTACAGGACTTAAGAGAGTTGAACAAAATCATTCTCACCCGTCACCCTGTTGTACCTAATCCCTATACGATCATGAGTAAAATCGATCCCCATAGTAAATGGTTTAGTGTGATTGACTTCAAAGATGCTTTCTGGACCTGTCCGTTAGCAACAGAAAGCAGAGACATGTTTGCCTTTGAGTGGGAAAACCCTTTTACTGGACGTAAAAATCAATACCGGTGGACGGTCCTTCCTCAGGGCTTTACAGAATCTCCAAATTTATTCGGTCAGGTCCTGGAACAGATACTAGATGAGGCTCCTCGGAGAGACAATTGTCGGCTAATACAATACGTAGACGACTTGTTAATTACTGGAAGAACATACGAATTGGCTAAAGAATTTACTGTTGCACTTTTAAATTTATTAGAGAAAAAAGGTCTTAGAGTGAGCGAATCCAAATTACAATTTGTTCAATCAGAAGTTAAATACTTAGGTCATCTGGTAAGTCAGGGAACTAGGAAAATAAGTCCAGAGAGGATATGTGGTATTCTGCAGATTCCCCCTCCCAAAAATGCCAAGGAACTTAGGAAATTCCTTGGCTTAGTGAGATTCTGTAGAATCTGGATGGAAAATTATTCTAGCCTTGTCAAATTTCTTTACAATAAACTCACGATAATAGGGACCGAATTTCTTGTCTGGACAGACGATGAGATTAAAGATTTTGATTTTGTTAAACTACCCGACTTAAATAAGCCTTTTGATTTATATACTTGAAAGGAGGTGTCGCCACCGGAGTACTAACCCAGGACAGGGCAGGCTATAGACAACCAGTGGCTTTTCTATCAAAGATTTTAGACCCCGTTTGTCGTGGCTGGCCAGAATGTGTACAAGCCATCGCAGCCACTGCTGTTTTAGTTGAGGAAGGACGGAAGATTATTTTCGGCGCCCCGATGATAGTTCACACCCCTCACACAGTCCGCAATATTCTCTTACAACGTGCTGGGAGATGGCTCACGGACCCTAGAATTTTAAAATATGAAACGATCCTAATGGATAGGGATGATTTGACCTTGCTCACGACTAAAACCCTTAACCCAGCAGCCTTCCTCGTTGCTCCAAATTTGGACAATTCCACAAATGAATTAGAACATGAGTGCTTAGAAGTCATAGACCTACAAACCAAAATTAGGGAAGATCTAACTGATGTCCCCTTAAAAAAAGGTGAAAGATGGTTTATTGAGGGCTCTTCACGATGCATTGCAGGAACTCGCTATAGTGGATGTGAAGCAATGACTGGTGATTGAAGCCGGTCGCCTCCCTGGTCATTGGTCAGCGCAATCCTGTGAATTATACGCCCTATGTAGAGCACTCCACAGCTTAGAGAACAAAATAGGTACTATCTACACTGACTCTAAGTACGCTTTTGGTGGAGTCCACACCTTTGGGAAGATCTGGAAAGAACGAGGAATGATAACTGGTAAAGGACAGAAGTTAGCCCATGAACACTTAATTGTCCAATCCCTAGATGCTCTGACCCTCCCGACTGAAATAGCCGTAGTACATGTCCGAGGACATCAAAGTGGTGACAGTCCTGAAGCTCACGGCAACAGACAGGCTGATGCAGCTGCCAAACAGGCTGCACTTGTGGAAAAGATTCACATCCACCTATTACTGTCCACACCACTAGAGATTAAAAAAACCCCCATCTTTTCACGGGAAGAGGAGGTCTCAATGAAAGATCAGGGATTTCGCCAAACTGCCGACGGGTTGTGGTGGACGGCAGACGGACGTCAAGTCCTTAACAAAGCATTAGCCCGCCAAGTGGTAGATCAGCTACACCAACAGACACATTGGGGAACCCAGGCGCTTGTTGATGCCTTTCAATGATCTTTATACTGCTCTGGTATATATACAATTGCTAAACTCACTACTCGCAGTTGTCCGATCTGTCAATAAGAAATCTATGCGCCCTGTACTGCCTGGTGGTCGCGACAACGCAGTTCGCCCGTTTCAACGCATACAAGTTGATTTTACAGAACTTCCTAAAATTGGTATTTACAAATACCTTCTGGTGATGGTAGATCATTTTACATGATGGGTTGAAGCTTTCCCCACCCCGAATGATCGAGCTCTCACTGTAATCAGAATACTTATTGAATCTGTGATTCCAAGATATGGTCTGATTCAAACCATTGATTCAGACCGAGGAACACATTTTACCTCTCAGGTTCTCCAGGGTGTCTGCAAGAAACTGGGAATAGACTGGCAACTACATACCCCATGGCACCCCCAAAGTTCAGGTCGAGTTGAAAGAATGAATCAAACTTTGAAAAATCAACTCACTCGACTTCATGAAGAGACTGGCCTCTCCTGGATTAAATCTTTACCATTAGCCCTGCTTAGAATTCGCACAGCCCCTCGTAAAGACCTTGCAGTCTCACCATACGAAATGATGTTTGGACTTCCATTTATGGGATTCCACACTGATACCCCTATCCCTGAGGCGAATGATCAATACATTTCAAAATTTCTACAGGGTCTTTCTACTTCTATACACGACCTGAAACAGAAGGGATTATTAGCCCAAACTCCACCCCTGGAATTTCCTATCCATTCTATTAAACCTGGTGATTGGGTTTATGTCAAAGCATGGCAAGATAACCAACTGAAACCTGCCTGGGATGGTCCCTACTGTGTCCTTTTGATTTCAGACGCTGCCGTGCGAACGAGAGAAAAAGGCTGGACCCACATCCAACGGATTAAACCAGCTACCGAACCACAGAATCACGACAGTCAAACTCAACCCTCCACCTGGCGTGCAGGGCCTCATCCTTCTGACCTGAAACTTACACTACGCCGTGAAAAAGTGCCATAATGTTGGTTTTATTCTTTATTGTATTGTTTAATTGTTGCTTCTCCATTTCTGGGACATCACTTAATTACTCGCAATGTATTAAGTCCTCCTGGAATAGGGGCAGCAGAGGTCACAATTTTTTTCCTTTAGAGTTTAGACAAGGTGTAGATTTAGTTTTTAGCCATAGTGAGATATGTTTTAATAAGGGATTCCAATACGGACCAGGGGACCAGAACAGCTGTAGCGAGCTTCACTTAACTTCCCACATAGATATTAAAGGTATGAGTTCTAAACCTGTAGCACAAAGAGAGCGATATGACAAAGACACACTGAATGTTAGTAACCAATGCACCTGTCAGAGAGAGAGAGAGAAGACGTTTGCTAATGTACACAGACAGGCTTCGACTCACAACTTCAATTCTACTCAGACTGTTTCACACATCTCTAATCGTAATGCACAATCCTCCCCAGCCTGGTCTTTTCTCAAACATCCTTTGGGTTCCTCCGGCATTTACAATCCTTACTACTGCATCGTTAAGGGAAGTTCCAGTTATAAACGGCAACAGCGGCTACAGATCGCTAACGCTCCTTGCCATCTGAAACATCTAATCAGACTCCATGCAGCCTTGGGCATTATCACCCAACACAACACAATGGCCCTGAGGTTACGGGCTGAAGATAAACAACGTTTACCAGGCACACTTCAACAACACCGCCTGCCTCTCGATTACAGCTTCGCTGCTGAACGCAGCACTTGTGAAAGACTCCTTAAAGACACTACTCACAACGGGCAGGCGGTTAAGAACACTTCTTCAGGACGTCGAAAAACTTCCCATGCCCAGGGACAGACTTTGCAACCTCGGTCCTCTGCGGGATGGACTGGACTTTTCACCGGTTACTGGAGTCTGATACTCGCAACCCTTTTAACAGCTGGACTCATTACTCTCACCATGTTACTGCTTCCCTACATACAGACTGGTACACATCGTTTAACTCATCAACCCTTTCGTCAGAACACTTTCACCCAAAGGATGTACGATTCCCAACATCCGTTTATTGACCAGCTGGGAAAACCAACAAGTTCCACTTTACCGCATCAGTATTACTGATCTAAAAGAAAAGTGAGGATTGTGAGAGATGAGAAAAACTGACATTGCAATATGAACATGAAGAAATGAAGAAAATAAAATTGATACATAAGTAAATGAATGAAGCCAGTGCAAACAACATGAGACATGGATATTAGAAGGCAGGAAGCTGACACCGACTGAGTAAGATAAGAATCTCCTACAGCAGCAAGTTCACTGAATGAAGGAGAGAAGGACAGACAATTGAGAATAGAAGTAGTTAGTCTGAACGAGATAAGGGTCTCCAAGCCCCAGATAGAATTAGCAAGGCTTGCATAAATAATTAGAAGACCTTAGACAGTATTAGCAAGTTATACATATATAATTAGTAAGCCATACACAGATTTTTCAAGTATGCATATTTAACTAGTAAACCCTAGACAAGATTAACGAACCCTGCAGATGAAGGGACTGTAGCCCTGAGAGTCGGGAAGGTGTGAACGGGGACAAGGGCTAGGTTGTGAATAAGGACAATGGGAATAATGGCATAAGAAGACACCGACAGGATATCCCCTGGTCCTCCAAGTATACTGAAACTGCACGTAGGCAGATTGCCTCTGCCAAACCCATCCAGGGGGCAGAAGAATGCAAGGGGGAGGGTATTCTGATACTGAAATTTACTGTATAAAAGTTGGGTGAGCCCCAGTGTATGTGTGTATTCCCAGGGTAAGGGGAAGCACCCAACTTTGCATTGTTGTCGTAATAAATGTTCTTTGTTCTCAATATTTGTCTCGAGCAATTTCTTTAAAGGTACTTCTATTTCTAACATTCTGAAGTGTTGGGGCTCTGCTGTCTGTCTCCAGCTGGTTATCACTTGACTCCCATGTGTCAGCTTTTAACTTCTGATTAAAATTCTTTGTTCATTTTCTTTTGAGGTTTTTTGTGGTTCATTCTGTTCTGATGGTGGTCTGGATTTCTTTGATAATGAAAAACTTTTTTGCAATAATTTATTTTTCTTTTGAATCTTTTAGCACAGTATCTAATTGTTCTGTTTTAGTATTTATAATGATTTGTCACCTTGTCGTGGAGAAGCTAGTCTGGTCCTGAGAACCTGAGAGCGATGCCATGTGGAGCGATCCTCCTGGTAGGGCCACCCATAGCGGTAAGGTCGAGGGGGAGGTCCCTGACAAAGAACCGCCCAACCAAGACCTCAACGGTGGAACAGGCAGATGAAATGACTCTGAAGTCAAGGTGGGCGAAGGCTGCAACAAATCCACCAGCTCCTGTCGTCATGGTTTCCAGACCATTGGAACTAGTTGTTTGATTTGTGAAGTACCGTGTGCTTCTTGGAGTGAAACATTTAAGTACATGTTAAACAAATACACACACAGGCATCCTCGCTCAGTGGGTCAATGGAACAAAGGCCACCATCCTCGACCCCGAGGAAGAGCCACGATGTCAATGAATGTAATATTAACAGGAAGTCCAGTCTAGTACGTACACAAGCCAGTAACATAGGTTGTTTATTATATCAAGACATATGTGTTACAGGTTATATATGTTCTGTACCATTACACACCTGGCAGCACAATCGCTTTGTATACAAGGGACATGAGATACATGTGTTGTGTGCAGGAAACGTGTTCTCTGTGTCTGGTTACATCCGCTAGGTCCCATCACTGATCGGGATTTCTGAACTCTGTTATACCCTTATGGGCCCACGAACGTATAAAGTGAAGTTGAGCTTTCCACTGTTTATAAACAATATTAAACATTATTCTCAGTTGCTCGAAGTTATTACAAGCTGTTAAAACATTGTTAGATGGTGAGTAGAATGTCTGAACGTTTTCTGATTCCATTTCGGAGAACAAAAGAATGTAAACTGAGCATCTTTATCTCTCAAACAAGCTGTAGGATCCTGTCTCAAAGATGTTGCTAGGAGACAACAAAAAAATAAGTTCAACCAAACCATGAAACTGGTGGGGGGTGGGGGGTGGGGGGTGGTGGGGGGGGAACGTGATGCTGGAGGATCGACACACAGGCTCCTGGTTCCCTTGAGAAATTAGTTTAAAAAGTTTGGAATAAGCATTGTTTCAATCTTTAAAATATTTAAAAATGTATTTAAACCTTCTTTCCTTTCTTCCATGATGCTTCCAAATTAAAAGTAAACGTCTTCTGGAACCCAAGAGGATAAAGGATTTGACGATGAAACGTGGAGCTGGAGCCCGTTCTGCCTCCTGGCCAGGTGAGTCCTTGGAAGAGGCCTCGGCCAGCGTTTCCCAGCCGCTACTGCGGACAGACGGCGTCGGTGAGGAACCTGGAAATGAACCACCCTGGTGCAACACAACGAAGGCCCAGGCGTTACTGGGAGGGCAGTAACCCTCGATAGAAAAGTCAGGGACCTCGACTTTGGCATTGGATATGGAAGAATCAGCTTCCAGAGGAGGTTCCTCAGTTGAAGATGAGGAAATGACATTTAATATTCAGACCCAGACAGAAGATAATGCAGCAGATTAAAGCAATGAAAGGGGGTATGGGAGAGGATTAAAGGGGGTTATGGCTCAAATTAAAGAGATGAAAGAAGAAATTGATAAGGCGTTGGATGTTGTATATAAAATGGAAGAAACAATGACGAGAAAACAGACGGTGTCCAGCGTGTTGAAGACAGGGTGTCGAATGTGGAAAATACGATGACTGATTGAATTACAGTCAATGAAAAGCGTTCTGATAAAGTGGATATTTTAGTAGAAGAAATAACATTAAAATAGTAGTTTTGTCAGAAGGGATAAAGGTCCAGAGACGATTCGCTTCATTAAAGGTTGGATCACTAAATATTAGGAGGAGATCAATTTGAAGTTGTGATTGAAACTGGAAGAACTCGGTGGGCCCTAAGACCCCAGCCTCTCCCTCTAATAAAAAAACACATTCTATATGAATAACACTTCCATGTTATCAAGAGAGGGTCTGGCTGTGAAAGGAGCAAAGGAACAACAAGCTCCTCTGTTATGGGATGGGGATAGGATCTTGTTCTACCCTGATTTGAGTGAAGATTTGTTGAGAAGAAGGAAAGAATTTAATTCAGTTTTTTTTTTAAATTTTTTTTAAAAATTTTTATTTTTCACACCATAAATCACATTAGCCATGATACACACTTTTTCCTTTTCACACATATACAGTGCCATTTTCTCCCCCCCTCCCTCCTCCCATCCCACCCTCCCTACCTCCCCCCTCCCGTCCATTTAAGGTATACAATCTAGGATACATTAAACCAGTCAGACAACGTTGTCATTCAATAAAAATACACCAGAAATTCTACTGAGTCCATTCTTTTCATTTCCTTTTCCTTCTGTTAACTTAGGTAATGATTGTCCCCGGTAGGTTTTCGCTATTGTATTTAATGTAAGGCTCCCATATTTGTTCGAATATTTCAATATTATTTCTTAAACTATATGTTATTTTTTCTAATGGAATACATTTATTCATTTCTATATACCATTGTTGTATTTTCAAATTATCTTCCAATTTCCAGGTTGACATAATACATTTTTTTGCTATGGCTAGAGCTATCTTAACAAATCTTTTTTGTGCATCCTCCAAATCAATTCCAAATTCTTTATTTTTTATGTTACTTAGGAGGAAGATCTCTGGATTCTTTGGTATATTGTTTTCTGTTATTTTAATTAATATCTGATTTAGATCTTCCCAAAATTTTTTTACTTTCTCACATGTCCAGATTGCATGAATTGTTGTTCCCATTTCTTTTTTACATCGAAAACATCTATCAGATACTGTTGGGTCCCATTTATTTAACTTTTGAGGTGTAATGTATAGCCTGTGTATCCAGTTATATTGTATCATACGTAACCTCGTATTTATTGTATTTCTCATCGTTCCGGAGCATAACTTCTCCCATGTTTCCTTTTTTATCTTTATATTTAAATCTTGTTCCCATTTTTGTTTAGTTTTACCATTTGTTTCCTCATTCTCCTTTTCTTGCAGTTTAATATATATATTTGTTATAAATCTTTTGATTAACATTGTATCTGTAATCACATATTCAAGGTTACTTCCCTCTGGCAAACTCAAACTGCTTCCTAATTTATCCTTCAAGTAGGATCTCAATTAGTAATATGCCAGCGCTGTTTCTCCAGTTATATTGTACTTATCTTTCATTTGTTCAAAGGATAAGAATCTATTTCCTGAAAAACAATTTTCTATTCTTTTAATCCCTTTTTTTTCCAATTCTCTAAAGGAAAGGTTATCTATTGTAAAAGGGAGTAACTTGTTTTGCGTCAATATTAGTTTTGGTAATTGATAATTTGTTTTATTTCTTTCTACATGAATCTTCTTCCAAATATTGAGGAGATGATGTAATACTGGAGAACTTCTATGTTGTACCAATTTTTCATCCCATTTATATAATATGTGTTCAGGTATCTTTTCCCCTATTTTATCTAATTCTAATCTCGTCCAACCTGGTTTTTCCCTTGTTTGATAAAAATCTGATAGGTATCTTAATTGTGCGGCTCTATAATAATTTTTAAAGTTTGGCAGTTGTAAGCCTCCTTGTTTATACCTTTCTGTTAATTTATCTAGTGCTATCCTCGGTTTCCCCCCTCTCCATAAAAATTTCCTTATTATTTTCTTTAACTCCTTGAAGAATTTCTCTGTCAGTTGTACTGGCAATGCCTGAAATAAGTATAATATCCTTGGAAAAATGTTCATTTTAATACAGTTTATCATTCCTATTAGTGTCAGTGGTAAATCTTTCCAATGCTCTAAATCGTCCTGTAATTTTTTCATTAGTGGATAATAATTGAGTTTATATAGTTGGCCGAGATTTTTGTTTATTTGTACACCTAGGTATCTTATTGCTTGCATTTGCCATCGAAATGGTAATTCCTTCTTAAATTTTGAAAAATCCGCATTATTCATAGGCATTGCTTCACTTTTATTTACGTTTATCTTGTAACCCGACACTTCTCCATATTCCTTCAATTTCTTATATAATTCTTTTATTGATAGTTCTGGTTCTGTTAAGTACACTATAACATCATCCGCAAATAAACTGATTTTATATTCCTTGTCTTTTATTTTTATTCCTTTTATATTATTATCTGTTCTTATCAATTCTGCTAGTGGTTCTATAGCTAACGCAAACAATAAAGGTGATAGTGGGCATCCCTGTCGTGTTGACCTGCTTAAGTTAAATTGTTTTGATACATGTCCATTTACTGTCACTTTCACTAATGGTCCCTTATATAATGCTTTAATCCAATTAATATACTTCTTCGGTAAACTGAATTTTTGCAATACTTTGAACAAATAATTCCATTCTACTCTGTCAAAGGCCTTCTCTGCGTCTAAAGCAACTGCTATTGTTGGTGCTTTATTCCCTTCTACTTCATGAATTAAGTTAATAAATTTACAAATATTGTCTGTTGTGCGTCTTTTTTCGATAAATCCAGTTTGGTCTAGATTTACCATTTTCGGTACATACTCTGCTAATCTGTTTGCTAATAATTTAGCTATTATCTTATAATCTGTGTTAAGTAAAGATATTGGTCTATATGACGCTGGTGTGAGTGGATCTTTCCCTTGCTTTAGTATTACTGTAATTATTGCTGTTTTACATGAATCTGGTAAACTTTGCGTTTTATGAATCTGGTTGATTGCTTCCAGGAGGGGTGGAATTAATAAGTCTTTAAATGTTTTATAGAATTCTATTGGGAATCCATCCTCTCCTGGTGTCTTATTATTTGGTAATTTTTTTTATTATCTCTTGTATTTCTACTATTCCAAATGGCTCTGTTAATTTATTTTGTTCCTCTATTTGTAGTTTTGGTAGTTCAATTTTAGTTAGAAATTCATCTATTTTCCCTTCTTTCCCTTCGTTTTCAGTTCGGTATAATTGTTCATAGAATTCTCTAAAGTTTTCCTTAATTTCTTTTGGATTATATGTAATTTGTTTGTCTTTTTTCCTTGATGCCAATACCATTTTCTTATCTTGTTCTGTCTTAAGCTGCCATGCTAGAATTTTGTGCGTTTTTTCCCCTAGTTCATAATATTTCTGTTTTGTCTTCATTATGTTCTTCTCCATCTTATATGTTTGTAGTGTTTCATATTTTATTTTTTTATCCGCCAATTCTCTTCTTTTAGTTGTATCTTCCTTCATTACTAATTCTTTTTCTATATTTACTATTTCCCTTTCCAACTGCTCTGTTTCCTGATTATAGTCCTTCTTCACCATGGTTACATAACTTATTATTTGCCCTCTAATGAATGCTTTCATTGCGTCCCATAGTATAAACTTATCTTCCACTGATTCCATATTTATTTCAAAATACATTTTAATTTGTTTTTCAATAAATTCTCTAAAATCCTGCCTTTTAAGTAACATGGAGTTTAATCTCCATCTATACATTCTTGGAGGGATGTCCTCTAACTCTATTGTCAATATCAGGGGTGAGTGGTCCAATAATATTCTCGCTTTATATTCTGTTTTTTTTTACTCTATCTTGCATACGAGCTGATAACAAAAGTAGGTCCATTCTTGAGTATGTTTTATGTCTAGCCGAGTAATATGAATATTCCTTTTCCTTTGGGTGTTGTTTCCTCCATATATCCAAAAGTTGCATTTCTTCCATCGATTTAATTATAAATTTGGTTACTTTGTTCTTTCTGTTAATTTTTTCCCCAGTTTTGTCCATATTTGAATCGAAATTCAGGTTGAAATCCCCTCCTATTAATATGTTCCCTTGCGTATCTGCTATCTTCAAAAAGATATCTTGCATAAACTTTTGATCTTCTTCGTTAGGTGAATATACATTGAGTAGATTCCAAAACTCTGAATATATCTGACATTTTATCATTTCATATCTCCCTGCTGGATCTATTATTTCCTCTTCTATTTTAAATGGCACATTTTTACTAATTAATATAGCTACTCCTCTTGCTTTTGAATTATACGATGCTGCTGTTACGTGTCCTACCCAATCTCTCTTTAATTTCTTATGCTCCAATTCAGTTAAATGTGTTTCTTGCACAAATGCTATATCAATTTTTTCTTTTTTCAGTAAATTTAGCAGTTTCTTCCTTTTAATTTGGTTATGTATTCCATTAATATTTAAAGTCATATAGTTCAACGTAGCCATTTCATACTTTGTTTATCTTCCCTTTCCGTTTCTCCATCATTACCTTTCCTTCTTATCCATTTCTGTTTTCTTGTTTTGAATCCTTTATAAGACAACATTCCTAAAACATCAAACATTTTCCTTATTCTCCTATTTAAAACTTCTTTAGCCCCAATCCCCCCTTCCCCTCCTGAGTTGTCCTTTATCCCTTGTCGGACAACCACATCTCCCCTCTCCATTTGGATTTGCGAATTCACTCGCAAGCGTCAGCTGATTTTGCAGTGACCGTAACTCCTCCCCACCCAGCCCCCCCCCAGAAAAGATTTCATTTTACATATGTGACAAAGGTCACTCTTTTAATTCCCTCCTTATTCCCTCTATTCCTTTTCCTTCCCTTATTAATTCTTGTCTATACTATCTATATTTCCTCTTAATACGGATACATTCATGTATGCACATTATACATATACACACATATACCTCTTTACCCACATACATATAAATCGTGGTCATTTTTACTCTTATTACATGTCTTCATCTCTCTGTTTGTTTTGTAGTTGTTCTGCAAATTTCCTTGCTTCCTCTGGATCCGAGAATAGTTTTTTTTTCCCCCATAAGATCGTTTTCGATGTATTGAACTCCTTCCTCCTCTTCAGGAGTTCAAAACTTATGTGTCTTTTTAGTTCGCAGTCTTTTGTACTCTCGTTACACGTCTTCATTTCTCAGTCTATTTTGTAATTGTTCTGCAAATTTTCGTGCTTCCTCTGGATCCGAGAATAGTCTGTTTTGTTGTCCTGGAATAAATATTTTCAATACCGCTGGATGCTTTAGTATAAATTTATACCCTTTCTTCCATAAAATCGCCTTTGCTGTATTGAACTCCTTTCTCTTCTTCATGAGTTCAAAACTTATATCTGGATAAATTAAGATTTTTTGCCCTTTGTACTCCAGTGGCTTTTGCCCTCTCTTACTTTTTCCATTGTTTTCTCCAGTACCTTTTCTCTTGTAGTATATCTTAGGAATTTTACTAAAACAGATCTTGGCTTTTGTTGTGGTTGTGGTTTAAAGGCCAATGCTCTATGTGCCCTTTCTATTTCCATTTCTTGCTGTACTTCTGGACATCCTAGGATCCTAGGGATCCAATCTTTTATAAACTCTCTCATATTCTTGCCTTCTTCATCTTCCTTAAGGCCCACTATCTTTATGTTATTTCTTCTGTTATAGTTTTCCATTATATCTATTTTCTGAGCTAACAGCTCTTGTGTCTCTTTAACTTTTTTATTAGATTCCTCTAATTTCGTTTTTAAGTCTTCTACCTCCATTTCTACTGCTGCTTCTCGTTCTTCCACCTTGTCCATTCTTTTTCCCATTTCTGATAAGGTCATATCTATTTTATTCATTTTCTCTTCTGTATTGTTTATTCTTCTTCTTAAATCATTAAATTCTTGCGCTTGCCATTCTTTAAATGACTCCATGTATTCTTTAATAAGAGAAAGTATATCCTTTATCTTGCCTTTCCCTTTTTCTTCTATTTCACTGTACTCTTCCTCTTCTCTTCTTCTTCCTCTGGGTTGGCCATCTGTTGTTTCTTTGTTGTCCTTTTCTTCTCTTCTTTCTTGTTTTCGTTGTCTTCTATATTCTCCTCTTGCTGCAGGTGTTCTGCAGCTGTCGTTGCCGGCTGTGGAGATCGACTCCCCAGCTGGTCACCCCTCCCGTCGGTGTGTTTTTTTGCATGCGCATCACGCATGCGCGAGGAGTCGTGCATGCGCGGTTGCGCACTTTGACTCGGCTCAGCGAGCCAGTTTTGTAGTCCACTTTCTACCGACCTGAGGGAGCGGGTTTCTCTCTCCACCGCGGGCCTCTTCGAACAGGTAAGGCCTTTTCCTTCATCTTCCGTTGTCTTCTCTTCCTCTCTTCTTACTGTTGGTTTCGACTTTTCTTTTTTCGTTGCCATCTTCTTTCCACCTTTATATTCACTTTACTTTGATTTTTATTTCTGTGCCTTTGTGTTTTGCTTTGTTTTTTCTGACTTTTCTGGAGAGGGCTGGAGTTCACCGTCCGGCCACTACTCCATCACGTGACTCCCCCAGAATTTAATTCAGTTAAGGGAATTCTACATGATAAAGGTTACAAGTTTGCCCTTCGATGCCCTGTGATTTTGAAGCGTTTTGTTTCGGGACAATAGAACAGATTCTTTACCTCAAGCGGAAGGATTTGCTGAGTCTTCCTGAAGCTCGGACCTTAGTCATGACCACGGACTTGATGCAATGAACGTTCTCCCTTTAATTTCATGATTGAGATGGAAGAATTTGACAATATATTCTTCTTTTATTTCTGAGTTGCTACTTTAATTATGGTTAACTAATTAATTTCTATTAACTAAGTGATTAGAGCTGATATATTGAATGTACCAAGGGAGCTGGGAGGAGTGGATTTCTGTGAGGTGGTGTGTGTGTGTCTGTAGGATGGAGGGAATTGGTGTTGTATTAGACAACACTCATTGGGATTTTCTCAATACTGTTGTCGGGATCAACTTTTGCCAACACACATCTTTGTGCTTTTGCCTTTTTCTTTGTTCTTTTTTCTAGAGGCGGCGCATCTGGATACATGGATTTTTGTTGGATTTGGAGGAGACCTGCAGGACGACTGAAGGAGAGGGACCGATAAATATTCGGTTGAGGTTGGTAGGGTGGATTGCGTTTTTTAATGTTAATTGGGAGTGGACGTGCCCTTTTCTTCAGGAAACCGTCTACCTTCAGTCCATTCAGTTTACTAAGCTCGACCTCTCTCATCAACCTGACTGGTGCTTCATTCCATTTCCCGAGGCCTCTGACTATCAGGTCCATTGTTACTGTCATCCTCAGTGGAGACTGACACAAAATTTTGTGAAGAGAATAAAAATAAGAAATCAAAGAAACAACAGATGACCAACCCAGAGGAAGAAGAACAGCATCAAGACACTTCTAATAAAAATAAGAAGACCAAAAATACCCAACAAAATAAAACGAAAAACCCAACAAGAAACCCAGAAGAGACAGAGGTAAAGGACACAGATCCTGGAGTGGACTCAGAAGAAGAGGAAGAACACAGAGAAATGGAAGATGAAGGGAAGGGCAAGTACATGGATATTTTTTTTAAAGAATATATGGAATCACTAAAAGAATGGCAATCACAAGAATTCAGTGAAATAAAAAGAAGAATAAAAAGTACAGAAGAAAAAATGAATAGATTAGAGATGGTCATGTCAGATATAGGAAAAAGAGTGGACAAGGTGGAAGAACGAGAAACAGCCGTAGAAATGGAAGTAGAGGACTTAAAAAAGAAATTAGAAGAATCTGATAAAAAAGTTAAAAAGACACAAGAGCTGTTAGCTCAGAAGATAGATATAATGGAAAATTATAATAGAAGAAACAATATAAAGATAGTGGGCCTTAAGGAAGATGAAGAAGGCAAAAATATGAGAGAATTTATAAAAGAATTGATCCCCAAGGTACAGGAAGACCAGAATTACAGGAAGAAATGGAAATAGAAAGGACACATAGAACATTAGCCCCTAAACCACAACCACAACAAAAACCAAGATCCATTTTAGTAAAATTCCTAAGATATACAACAAGAGAAAATATATTGGAGAAGGCAATGAGGAAAATAAGAGAAGACAAAAAGCCACTGGAATATAAAGGTCAAAAAATTTTTTTCTATCCAGACATAAGTTTTGAACTCCTGAAGAAGAGGAAGGAGTTTAATACAGCAAAAGCGATCCTATGGAAAAAAGGATATAAATTTATGGTAAAGTACCCAGCGGAACTTAAAATAATTATTCCAGGGCAGCAAAACAGACTATTCTCGGATCTGGAGGAAGCACGAAAATTTGCAGAACAACTACAAAACAGACAGAGAGATGAAGAGATCTAACGAGAGCAAAAATGACCACGAACTATATGTATGTGTGTATGTAGGTATATTTTATATATATATATATATATATGTATATGTGTGTATGTATCTGAAAAGGGAAAGAAAGGGAAGAAAGGAAGCAAGGAGGGAATTAAGAGAGTGACCTTTGTTATATATGAAGATTAAAATCTTTTCTGGGGGGGCTGGGTGGGGAAGAATTACGGTCACTGCGAAATCAGTTGACGCTTGCGAGCAGATTCGCAAATCCAAATGGAGGGGAGATGTGGTTGCCCGACAAGGGACAAAGGGCCTCAGGAAGGGGAGGGGATAGTGGAGTTAAAGGAATCTTAGATATGAGAATAAGGGAAATGTTTTATGTTTTAGAAATGTTGTCTTATAAACTGTTCAAAAAAAGAAAGCAGAAATGGATAAGAAGGGAAGGTGATGATGAGGAAACGGAAAGGGAAGATAATCAAAGTATGAAATGGCTATGTTGAACTATATGACTTCAAATATTAATGAAATACATAACCAAATCAAAAGGAAGAAACTGTTAAATTTACTGAAAAAAGAAAAAATTGATATAGCATTCGTACAAGAAACACACTTAACTGAAGTGGAACACAAGAAATTAAAGAGAGATTGGGTAGGACACGTAACAGCAGCGTCGTATAATTCAAAAGCTAGAGGAGTAGCTATATTAATCAGTAAAAATGTACCAATTAAAATAGAAGAGGAAATAATAGATCCAGCAGGGAGATATGTAATGATAAAATGTCAGATATATTCAGAATTTTGGAATTTACTCCATGTATATTCACCTAACGAAGAAGATCAAAAATTTATGCAAGATATTTTTTTGAAGATAGCAGATACGCAAGAGAACATACTAATAGGAGGGGATTTTAACCTTAATTTGGATTCAAACATGGATAAAACTGGAAAAAAAACTAACAGAAAGAACAAAGTAAACAAATTTATAATTAAATCGATGCAAGAAATGCTATTTTTGGATATATGGAGGAAACAACACCCAAAGGAAAAGGAATATTCATATTATTCGGGTAGACATAAAACATACTCAAGAATAGACCTATTCCTGTTATCAGCTCGCATGCAAGACAGAGTTAGGAAAACGGAATATAAAGCTAGACTATTATCGGACCATTCACCCCTGATATTGACAATAGAGTTAGAGGACATCCCTCCAAAAATGTATAGATGGAGATTAAACTCCATGCTACTTAAAAGACAGGATTTTAGAGAATTAATTGAACGACAAATTAAAATGTACTTTGAAATAAATACGGAATCAGTGAAAGATAAGTTTATACTATGGGACGCAATGAAAGCGTTCATCAGAGGGCAAATAATAAGTTACGTAACCAAGATGAAGAAGGACTACAATCGGGAAACAGAGCAGTTGGAAAGGGAAATAGCAAATATAGAAAAAGAATTAGCAATGAAGGAAGATACAACTAAAAGAAGAGAATTGGCGGGTAAAAAAATAAAATATGAAACACTACAAACATATAAGGTGGAGAAGAACATAATGAAGACAAAACAGAAATATTATGAACTAGGGGAAAAAACGCACATAATTCTAGCATGGCAGCTTAAGACAGAACAAGCTAAGAAAATGGTATTGGCATCAAGGAAAAAAGACAAACAAATTACATATAATCCAAAAGAAATTAAGGAAAACTTTAGAGAATTCTATGAATGATTATACTGAACTGAAAAGGAAGGGAAAGAAGGGAAAATAGATGAATTTCTAACTAAAATTGAACTACCGAAATTACAAACAGAGGAGCAAAATAAATTAATAAAACTATTTGAAATAGAAGAATTACAGGAGATATTAAAAAAACTACCGAACAATAAAACACCAGGAGAAGATGGATTACCAATAGAATTCTATAAAACATTTAAAGACTTATTAATTCCTCCCCTCCTGGAAGTAATCAACTAGATTGATAAAACACAAAGCTTACCAGATTCATGTAAAACAGCAATAATTACAGTAATACCAAAGACAGGAAAAGATCCACTTGCACCAGCGTCATATTGACCAATATCTCTACTTAACACAGATTATAAGATAATAGCTAAACTATTAGCAAACAGATTGGCCGACAATGTACCAAAAATAGTAAATCTAGACCAAACTGGATTTATTAAAAAAAGACGAGCAACAGACAATATCTGTAAATTTATTAACTTAATTCATGCAGTAGAAGGAAATAAAACTCCAACAGTACCGGTTGCTTTAGACGCAGAGAAGGCCTTTGACAGAGTAGAATGGAATAATTTATTCCAAGTACTACAAATATTCAGCTTACCAGAGAAATATATTAATTGGATTAAAGCATTATATAAGGGGCCATTGGCGAAAGTGACAGTAAGTGGATATATATCAAAACAATTTAACTTAAGCAGATCAACAAGGCAGAGATGTCCACTATCTCCCTCACTGTTCGCGTTAGCTATAGAACCACTAGCAGAACTGATAAGAACAGAAAATAAAATAAAAGGGATAAAAATAAAAGAGAAGGAATATAAAATCAGTCTATTTGCAATGACGTTATAATATAGTCTGAGGTTACCAGAGGGAAGTAATTTTGAATATGTGATTACAGACACAATGATAATCAAAAGATTTATAACAAATATGTATATTAAACTGCAAGAAAAGGAGAATGACGAAACAAATGGTAAAACTAAACAAAAATGGGAACAAGATTTAAATATAAAGATAAAAAAGGAAACATGGGAGAAGTTATGTTCTGGAACGATGAGAAATACAATAAATATGAGGTTACGTATGATACAATATAACTGGATACACAGGCTATACATTACACCTCAAAAGTTAAATAAATGGGACCCAACAGTATCTGACAGATGTTTTCGCTGTAAAAAGGAAATGGGAACAACAATTCATGCAATTTGGACATGTGAGAAAGTGAAAAAATTTTGGGAAGATCTAAACCAGATATTAAATAAAATCACAAAAAGCAATATACCAAAAAACCCAGAGATCTTCCTCCTAAGTAATACAAGAAGTAAAGATCTTGGCCTCGATTTGGATGGTGCACAAAAAAGATTTGTTAGGATAGCCCTAGCTGTAGCAAAAAAATGTATTATGTCAACCTAGAAATTAGAAGATATCTTGAGAATACAACAATGGTATATAGAAATGAATAAATGTATTCCATTAGAAAAAATAACCTATAATTTAGGAAATAATATTACAATATTTGAACAAATATGGGAGCCCTACATGAAACACAATAGAGAAAACCTACCGGGGACATCTACCACCTAAAATGACAGAAGGAGAAGAGAATGAAAAGAACTGACTCAGTGGAATTTCTTGTTTATTTTTATTGAGTGACAACATTGTTTGACGGGTTTAATGTATCTTATAGATTGAACTTCAAATAAATGGGAGGGGAGGGAGGGAGGGAGGGAAGGGAGGGGGAAAAGGGGGAGAAAATGACACTATATATTCAAGAAGAAAAATGTCTGTATGTATCTTGGTCAATATGGTTTATAGTGTGAAAAATAAAAAAAATTTAAAAAAACCTAGCGCCCGAACCTTCCTCACCAACCTTCCATGTGGAACCTTATCGAAGGCCTTACTGAAATCCATATAGACAACATCTACTGCTCTACCCACATCAACCTTCTTAGTCACCTCCTCAAAAAATTCAACAAGATTTGAAAAACATGACCTTACCCGCAGTCTCTGTATAAGTATCTTTTCTAGATACTTATACTTATTATTTCTAAGAATACTTTCCATTAGTTTACCCACCACTGACGTCAAACTTACTGGCCGATAATTGCTGGACCTACACCTGGAGCCCTTTTTAAACAGAGGAAGCACATTTGTTACACGCCAATCCCGCGGCACCATGTCCCTCTCTAGTGACTTTTTAAAAATTACTATCAGAGCCTCCATTATTTCCTCCCTGACTTCCTTCAAGGTCCTGGGGAAAATCCTGTTGGGTTCCAGAAACTTATCCACCTTTATATGCCTCAAAAGTTCCAATACAGAGGAGCCACGTGATGGTGTAATAGCCGGTCCGGAAAACCAGCCCTCTCCAGGAAAATAGGAAAAAAGTTAGGAAAAAGCAAAACATAACAAAAATAAAATATAAGAAATAGAAGATAAAGATACAGAGAAGAGAAAGAAGGTGGCTCCCAAAAAGGAGAAAGTCAAAACAATTGGGAAAAAAGAAGTAAAAAAAGTCACTGGAGAAGGTAGAAGAAGGCCTTACCTCCAGGAAGCAACAGGACGCTGTGGTGGCGAGGAGTGCCCGACCCTCGAGGTCAGTGCCTGCCCTGCAGAGTCGCGACCCACCAGCCGGTGCACTACAAAAATGGCTCTCGGAGCCAAACAAAAGTGCGCAATGAAAGGAGAAAGAGGACACCGGCGGGAAGGGGGCTCAGCTGAGGAGCGGGCTGTCACAGAGCGAACAGCTGAGGGATGCCCGACCCCAGGGCTCTCAGCTGGAGGACAAGGAAGACAGCAGAAGAGGGAGCAACGAAACAGACGTGGAAGACAAACGGAGGAAAGATCAACAAGAAGACCAATGTCAGGAAGCACAACAGACGAGCAGCCCAAGGGGGGAGGACCAGCAACAAGAGGCCCAGCAAAAAGAGGCCTGACAAAAAGATACAAGCAGCTCATCAGGAAAAACAGAAGAGACACAGACACAAAGAAGAGAAGAAGATACAAACACAAGTACAGACACAGAAGAAGAAGAAGACCAAGATCTTCACAGATGGACAGGTAAAACTGATGGACAGAATATAGATAAAGCCTTTTTTGAAGAACAAATGAGAGCATTAAAAGAATGGTTAGCATTAGAGTTTAATGCAATTAAAAGAAAAATGAAAAGAACAGAAGATAAAATGTAAAGTTTAGAGCTGGTCATGACAGAAATAGGGAAAAGAGTAGAGAGTGTGGAAGAGCGGGAAATGGCTGTAGAAATGGAAGTAAATGACTTAAGAGAAAAATTGGAAGAAAGTGACAAAAAAAATTAGAGACACAAGAGTTGTTATCTTAGAAAATTGATACGTTGGAAAATTATAGTAGGCGAAACAACATAAAAATAGTGGGCCTGAAAGAAGGTGAAGAAGGCAGAGACATGAAGGAATTTATAAAAGGATGGATCCCGAAAGTCCTGGGAACGACAGAAATGGAAATAGATAAGGCACACAGAGCATTAGCTCCGAAACCACAGACAGAAGATCCATCTTACTAAAATTTTTGAGATATGCAACAAGAGAAAATATACCAGAGCGGGCAAAGAATAAAGTTAGAGAAGATAATAAGCCATTGGAATACAAGGGTCAAAAAATATTTTTTTATCCAGACATAAGTTTTGAACTCTTAGAGGAGGAAGGAGTTTAATACAGCAAAAACGATTTTATGGAAAAAAGTTACTAATTTATGTTAAGACATCCAGCCGTGCTTAAAATGTTTATACCCAGGGAGCAAAACAGATTGTTCCCTGATCCAGAGAAAGCGCAAGAATTCGCAGAACTTTTGCAGGACAGAAGAAGAGATGAAGGATGTAACAAGAATGAAGAACGATGATAAAGTATATATAAAGATGTAAAAACAATGTATAGGTAAAGAACTAAAGAGGGAAAAGAGAAGGGGAGTAAGGGGGGGGGAGAGAGAGTGACGACGTCAAGGTGCTCACCTTCCCCCCCCCCCCCCCCCCCCGAGAATGTCATGAACTCGATCTGTGATATCTCGGTCCCTGGCACCAGGAGGCAACAGACCACCTGGGGTACTCAATCTCCTCCAATGAACCTCTCATTGGTCCTCCTGTGGAACCCCCCTCCTCCCTTCCCTTAACCACAGGAGCAGACTCCATGCCAGAGACCTGATCTCCATGGCTTGTCCCTGGTAGATCGTCAGCCCCGCCAACAGTATCCAAAATGGAATAGTTGTTGTTGAGGGGAATGGCCACAGGGTGCCCTGCATTTTCTGCGTGCTCCCTTTCCCTCTCCGGACTGTCACCCATCTACCTTCTTCCTGCCTCCTACATGTGATAGTGTCCCTGTAAGTCCTGTCTATCACCCCCCTCTGTCTCCCAAATGATCCGGAGTTCATCCAACTCCAGCTCGTCCCTTAACTCCATTTGTCAGGAGCTGTAGCTGGATGCACTTCTCACAGATGAGGTTGTCAGGGATACTGCTGGCATTCCCTGGCAACCACATCCTGCAAGAGCATTCCCCTTCCTGGACTGCCATTCCCCTGCCTGGGCTGCCATTCCCCTGCCTGGGCTGCCATTCCCCTGCCTGGGCTGCCTTTCCCCTGCCTGGGCACCATTCCTCTGCCTGGGTACCATTTCCACACCTGGGCTGATATTCCCAATGTTTATGGCAAGAGGAAGAAAATATACGATATGTGAAACTGCCCCTGACCTGTGCTGACCTGCTGAATCCATTTGGCTCCTCAAAAATGGTGGCCCTTTCATACTGAAGCCCAACTTGCCGAAGCCCCTTGAACCACCTCAGCCCAACTCGCCAAAGCCCCTTGAGTCACCGAAGCCCAACTCACCGAAGCCCCTCGAGCCACCTCAGCCCCTCACCTCAGCCCCTCAAACCACCGAAGCCCAACTCGCCAAAGCTCCTCGAGCCACCGAAGCCCCTCGAGCCACCATAGCCCAACTCACAGAAGCCCCTTGAGTCACCTTGATCACTCCACTGATGACCACTCCTCTGACTTGTGTTGGAAGGGGGTCACCTGGTGATACATCCACCAATCATCAGCTTGTCAATATTAACCTGGTGATAAACCGAAATGCTGCCTTTCCTGTTTGTGGTGTGATAACGAGCGAGTGCCATGAACAGGTCATGGGATGAGAGGAGCGAGATGATGCCCCGTAGAGACAGAGAAAGAGAAGTAAAAGAGAGTCCCTTCAGAGACATCGAGTGACCGTGGATTCATGCCCAACACTGCAGATCCAAACCTCTGACTCAATCAGAAGCTTCCAGCCCCTGAGGCCCTTAAAGTGCTCTTCTTGCCCTCAGGACCCTCTTGAATCCCAGCTCCGACACCTGGTTTGCACGAGCCACTTGCCTTCAGCCCATGCAGGTTCCCCAACCGCAAGTCACCCATGGTCTGTGCAGGTCCCTCGGCCACTGAGCCCCTCGTTGGTCCACTGATGTCTCTGTCCTGTGGGGTCATCTCCTCCACTTCTCCTTCTCAACAGTGAGGTGTTCTTCATTTCTCGTGCCCTGCACTGGTCCACTGTCCCCCCTGGAGTCCGCAACCCCATGTGGCCATTGCTGAGCAAAGGAGCCACCCTCTTGGGCACAGACCCCATGGCTACAGAATTGAAATTAAAACAGTCTACTCCTCTAACAAGCCAGTAAAAGCCCATATGTACCGTCAGCAGGACCTAAATCCAACCATCATCCTTCAAGGTCGCCGCAGAGGGTGATTGGATAGTTAAGAAGGTCTATGGGATGCTGGGGTTCATTCATGGGGGATTGAGTTCAGGAGTAGAGAGGTCATGGTGCAACTCTACAAATCTCTGGTGAGAACCCACTTAGAGAATTGTGTTCAGTTCTGGTCACCTCATGGATGTGGAAGCTATGGAGAGGGGGCAGAGGGGATTTCCCAGGACGTTGCCTGGATTGGGAAACAAGTCTAATGAGGCCAGGTTAGCAGAGCTGGGACTTTTCTCTCTGGAGTGTAGAAGGATGAGAGGAGACTTGATCGAGGTTGACAAGATTCTGAGAGGCAGAAATAGGGTGGACGGACAGCGCCTGTTTCCCAGGGCAGGATCAGCAAACACCAGAGGATGTGTATAAAGTGAAGGGAGGGAAGTTTAGGGGAAACGTCAGGGGGACATTTTTTACACAGAGAGTTGTGGGTACCTGGAGTGCCTTCCCAGGGGTGGTGGTGGAGGCTGGAACATTAGGGGCATTTAAGAAACCCTTAGACAGGCACATGGATGGAAGATAAATATAGGGTTCCAGGGAAAGGCAGGTTTAGTATTATTTTTAAGGAATATATGGGCCAGCACGACATTGAGGGCTGAAGAACCTGCATTGTGCTGTAGTGTTCTATGAGTGCTTTGTCTCCGCCCACCCCGGTCCACATCAGTGGCAGAACTGTCAGATCTGCTGTTACCACAGTGCCATCATTCAGTTCTGTTCCACAAAGTACCAATGTTGAACGCCAAGTCCCTGCATCATTTGAATGTGCAGGGGAGACGCGTGCAGAGTTGTCCAGCTGAAAGGAATTCCGTCTGTCAATACACCCTGCCTCTGGGTGACTGTCCAGGCTGCCGTTTGGCACACGGCACATTAATGCTCAGCCTGACGGTGTTTGACAAGGCAAAGGTTTTATTATTAGTGTTTGTTGTTGAAAGTCCAGTTCGTGAGGAACGGGGAGCCCATTTCCACAAACATCTGTCGCTCAAACAGTGAAGAAGGTGGCCCAGATCTTACCCCCCACCTCACACATGAGGTGATGCAGGCAATCCACGGTCCCATTGTGGTACCCTGCCCATTATCAGTCATGGCAGAAACCTCCCAGTCGTGCCAGGCACATGTATGGGTTACCGGGAGGGGAGGCGGGTGGAGATCAACAACACACACACACACACACACAGCGTACCTTCAGTGCACATCGATCAGTGTACAACTAGTACATGTGGATCTGACTACCTGAATCAGTTGGGTCCCACACATCTCTCATACATGGACCCTCACTGGGGGATGGGTCCTACAAACTGACCCTTACTGGAGGACAGGTCTCACACATGGATCCTCACTGGGGGAACGGGTCCTACAAACTGACCCTCACTGGAGGACAGGTCTCACACATAGACCCTCACTGGGGGGACGGGTCCCACACACACTGACCGTCACTGGGGGGTCGGGTCCCCCACACACTGACCCTCTGGGGGGACGGGTCCCACACACACTGACCCTCTGGGGGGACGGGTCCCACACATGGACCCTCACTGGGGGGACGGGTCCTACAAACTGACCCTCACTGGGGGACAGGACGCACACATCTCTCACATGGACCCTCACTGAGGGATGGGTCCCACACACTGACCCTCACTGGAGGACGGGTCCTACAAACTGACCCTTACTGGAGGACAGGTCTCACACATGGATCCTCACTGGGGGACGGGTCCTACAAACTGACCCTCACTGGAGGACAGGTCTCACACATAGACCCTCACTGGGGGGACGGGTCACCCACACACTGACCCTCACTGGGGGGACGGGTCACCCACACATAGACCCTCACTGGGGGGACGGGTCCCACACACACTGACCCTCACAAGGATTGGGTGGACAGTGTGGGGGTCCCCTGATTGGCTAGATAGTGGAAGTAGCACCAATTGGCCGGATGATGGAAGAAGCTCCCTGATTGGCCAGACAGTGGGAAGCCCCAGGATTGGCCAGATGGTGCGAGAAGACCTGTGATTGGCGAGATGGTTTGAGATACTCCCTGATTGGGTAGACAACGGGAGAAGCCCTGTGATTGGCCAAACACTGTGAGAAGTCATGATTGGCCGGATGGTGTGGAAATCCCCCTGATTGGCCAGATGATGGGAGAAGCCCTGTGATTGACCAGATGGTGGGAAAAGCCCTGTGATTGGCCGGACAGTGGGAGAAACCCTGTGATTGGCTGGGCAGTGGGAGAATCCCTGTGATTGGCCGGACGGTGGGAGAACCCCTGTAATTGGCTGGACGGTGGGAGAAGCCCTGTGATTGGCCGGATGGTGGGAGAAGCCCTGTGATTGGCCGGACGGTGGGAGAAGCCCTGTGATTGGCCAGACGGTGGGAGAAGCCCTGGGATTGGTCGGATGGTGGGGGAATCCCTGTGATTGGTCGGTTGTGTGTGGGAGGGTCTGACTGGGTCAGTGGTTTTGGGAGCGCCTGTGTGCTGCCATCTCCAGCATCTCAATGCCCCCGAAGAGCCTTTCCTGGAGGATGAAGAAGATGACCATGCTGGTGAAGTACCAGCGGGCCAGGGTGGAGGAGCAGAGCAGCAGGAAGGTGCCAAGCACAAAGCCTGTCCAGTACACCATGGAGAACAGCTTGATGAGGAAGACCCGGCCCCTAGATTTGCAGGGAGGCACCAGGGCCTGTGTCTGCCCCCGAGCCTGTCCATCTCGCTGACGCCTGCCCCTTCTCAACCAGACATGGCTCCTCCCCTCCACCCACATCCGCTCCCGACCCCGCAGCTGACCCCACCAGCGTCTCCGACTCTGGCCTCGATCCAGGCTCTGGTCCACAAGATCAACTGACCCTGGACCCTGATCTGGGCTCCAGTCCTTTGCTTGTTGCTGCTCCAGCTCCAGGCACTTCCCCTGGTCTGGGCTCCAGTCAGTGCTCTGTTCCTGCTCCGGGCTGTGCTCCTGCTCTGGACTTTGGTCTGAGCTCCGCTCTGGCTCTAGGTTTTGTTCCTGGATCTGTTCCAGCTCTGGCTCCAGGCCATGGAAGGAGCGGTCTCCCTGGTAGAAGTGGTGCAGCAGCTGCTCCTTGTCCCTCCAGCGGAGTCGGCACCATTCCTGCAGCCCCTCCAAGGTTACAGGGAGGTGGGCAGCGGGGTGACGCCGCACGTGGAAGTGGATCTCCCTGGGGAACTGGCCGGTGAACAGGTCCCTCTCTGACTGCGGGATGTTGTAGGGGTAGGCCACCGTCACGTCGTGGATGGCATCCACGTTGGAGCCTGGAGAGGGAGCACAGGGTCAGGGAGAGGAGACACAGCGTCAGTGAGAGGGATGTTACAGGAGAACTGGGATCAGTGAGGGGGGAGCACGGGGTCAGTGAGGGGGGAATCACGGTATCGGTGAGGGGGGGAATCACGGTATCGGTGAGGGGGGAATCACGGTATCGGTGAGTGGGGGAATCACGGTATCGGTGAGGGGGGGGAATCACGGTATCGGTGAGGGGGAGCACGGTATCGGTGAGGGGGAACACGAGATCGGTGAGGGGGAGCACGGTATTGGTGAGGGGGAGCACGGTATCGGTGAGGGGGAGCACGGTATCGGTGAGGGGGAGCACGGTATCGGTGAGGGGGAGCACGGTATCGGTGAGGGGGAGCACGGTATCGGTGAGGGGGAGCACGGTATCGGTGAGGGGGAGCACGAGATCGGTGAGGGGGAGCACGGTATCGGTGAGGGGGAGCACGGTATCGGTGAGGGGGAGCACGAGATCGGTGAGGGGGAGCACAGGGTTAGTGAGGGGGTGATCACGGTATCAGTGGTGGGGGGGAAATCACAGTATCAGTGAGGGGGTCACAGGACAGGGGGAGCACGGGGTCGGTGAGGGGGAGCACAGGGCCAGTGAGGGGGAGCACAGGGCCAGTGAGGGGGAGCACAGGGCCAGTGAGGGGGAGCACAGGGCCAGTGAGGGGGAGCACAGGGCCAGTGAGGGGGAGCACAGGGCCAGTGAGGGGGAGCACAGGGCCAGTGAGGGGGAGCACAGGGCCAGTGAGGGGGAGCACAGGGCCAGTGAGGGGGAGCACAGGGCCAGTGAGGGGGAGCACAGGGCCAGTGAGGGGGAGCACAGGGCCAGTGAGGGGGAGCACAGGGCCAGTGAGGGGGAGCACAGGGCCAGTGAGGGGGAGCACAGGGCCAGTGAGGGGGAGCACAGGGCCAGTGAGGGGGAGCACAGGGCCAGTGAGGGGGAGCACAGGGCCAGTGAGGGGGAGCACAGGGCCAGTGAGGGGGAGCACAGGGCCAGTGAGGGGGAGCACAGGGCCAGTGAGGGGGAGCACAGGGCCAGTGAGGGGGGTCATGGGTTGGGAGGAGAATGGGGTCAGTGAAGGGGTCATGGGGCAGAGGGTCACGGTGTCAGTGGGGGGGGACTCACCCTGCCGCAGCTGGTGGACGATGAAGGCGAAGCCGGTGGTGCGGGGGTGAAGAACGTACTCGTACTTTGGCAGACCCTGCGCCTCTGCAAACTCGTCACTCCGCACCTTGGTGGTGGCTGGGGGAAGGAGGCCGGGTCGTCACCCCAGGAAAGACCCCCACACCCTCACCTCCTGCTGACTCCACTCCCTCCCTCCCACTGACCCTCACATCCCCTCCTCCCCTCCTGCTGACCCCCACACCCTCCCACACCCCATCACCCTCCCACTGACTCCACCCCCTCTCCTCCCTCTGACCCCCACCCTCTCCCGCTGATCCATCTCTTCACCCTCCTGCTGTCCCCCACCCCCTCAACTTGTTAACTCCCACACCGCCTCCTGCTGACCCCATACCCCCTCCCCTCCCACTGACCCCACACTCCCTTCTGTGAACCCCACCCACCCCATCCTGCTGACTCGCACCCCCTCCCCTCCTGTTGACCCTACACCCCTACCCCTGCCCACTGACCCTTCCCACTGACCCCACATGGGGTGGGGGTTGGGGAGGGGGAGAGGGGAGGGGGAGAGTGACATTCCCCAGACCAGGAGGTCAGCAGGGTGAGGGTAAGCCCACCTGTCAGATCGGTGCCCTCAGGGAAAATGAGCAGCTGCAGTGGGACACGAATGGAGCAGAGGTGTTCAAGCATGAGGCGCAGGTGTGGCTGGTCCCTCTCCCACCTCCTCTCGATGAAGATGAAGCCAGCGGCTTGCATCGCCCAGCCTGGGTGGAGGAGATCACAGGGTGTGGACAAACATGAACTCAGGGGAAGGATAATACATTCCACCTGAGTAACCGTAACCCAGCAGCGCATAGAGTCAGGTCTCCGCATTCAGGTCACTCCACCCTGATCTCGTTCCACTGTTTCCATCAAACATTTCCCTGCTCCCGTTTTCAGAAAATGTAAAACATTCCAGCACAGTACAGGATCTTCGGCCCACAATGTGGTGCTGAATGACAGAAACACATTCAACAATCTAACTCTTCCCTCCCTCACACCCAGAACCTTCTATTCATGTGTCTGTCGAAGAGTCTCTTAAATGCCCCCAATGTTCCAGCCTCCACCACCAACCCTGGCAAGGCATTCCAGGCCCCCACAACACTCTTTGTAAAAAAAAACCTACCCATTACGTCTCCCCTAAACTTCACACCCTTCACTTTGTACACATTTTGTAGTCCCGCAGGGATCTGTTCTGGGACCCCCTGCTCTTTGTGATGTTTAAAATGACCTGGATGAAGAGGCGGACGGATGGGTCAGGAAGTTTGCGGATGACACGAAGGTTGGAAGAGTTGTGGATGGAGCTGAAGGTTGTCAAAGGTTACAAGAGGATATCGACAGAATGCAGAGTTGGGCAGAAAAGTGGCAGGTGGAGTTCAATCCAGATCAGTGTGAGGTGATGCATTTTGGACGGACAAACCAGGAGGCTGAGTCCAGGGTTAATGGTCGGTTACTAAAGGGTGTGGATGAACTTTATAGAAACTAAATTATACCCCCTTGCTTGAGAATTGAGAAGGACTTAAATAGATGGATCTCCCTGCCCATAATTTGAGTGGGCAGGCTTAACTGTGTTAAAATGAATGTGTGGCCGAGACTTCAATACCTCTTCTAGAACTGCCCGTGGCGTTGCCCTGGCGATTATCCCAAAATTTGCTCAACGAGTAAGAACATTTTTATGGAATGGAAAGGCAGTCAGGTGCTCTAAGACCTGGGATTAGAGTCTGGGTAGATTAGGAACGCCAGACTTCAAGAAATACTTTTGGGCAGCCCAGTCGAGAACTTTTGCCTCTATTGTTCCACCGCTGCCTTCAGATAAGATCTTTTCTGCAGAACAAATTAAGTCCAACTCTGGCCTTATCAACGTGCAGTGACATAGAGGCCCTGATTCGAAGGGGGAAACAGACAGAAGTTCATCTCGGCAATGTATCTCTTGCTCCAAGCGGAAGGACCTAGACCAGGCCTTCATAACGCAAGGCAGAGGTAGGGTTCGGACCTAGGAATAGCGATTGATGAGCAGACCAGTGTCAGACCAGCATGACTGCAATCATTAATGCACGGTACAGGCCGGTGCAGTACAACTTTCTACACCAGCTGTACCTGACGCTGCAAAAATGAAACAGATCTAAACCAGAATGGTCAGATAAATGCTCTAGATGTGGCACTGAGACAGGACCCTTTGTGCATGTAACCTGGACATGGACCAAGGTGAGACCTTTCTGGGTGGAACTAGGCCAAGTCCTAGAAAATATTATAGGTAAAAAATTCCACAGGACCCAGAGTTGTTCCTGTTGGGAAACATGATGGACACAAGACTCTCAATGAATCTGCCCAAATTCCAAATCCATTTCATAATGATCGTATTGGCCGTGGCCAGGAAGTGCACAGCGGCCACCTGGAAATCTGACTCCTGCCTGAGCATTACTCGCTGGGACATGGAAATGTAAAGCTGTGTTCCCTTGAAGGAGAAAGTAGAACAATTTTAAAAACATTTGGTAACCAGACTTAAATTCCATAAGAGCACAATTGTAGCATAGACCATCGTGCCTCGCCACCCCACCTCCCCCGTCTATCCCTTAATCAGTGGAGGGCGGGGGGGTTTTCCATTCCATCCCAACCAGGAAAAGTGGTAAGAAAACAGCCTGAGCTCTGGCCGCCAGGTTGTGACAAACCCATAAACCCGATATATGTTTCACACCTTTGTGAGTGACTTGAAAGTCGTGTGTAACTGTGGTTAGTTCAGTGTAAATGTTGAGGGTGGGGATGGAGGGGGACAAAAAGAGCTTTGTCTGCAGAAAACTGTATATAATGGATAATTATAAACTGTAGTCAATGCTGATACTGTAACATCGGCATTAAACATAGAAACATAGAAGACAGGAGCAGGAGTAGGTCATTCGACCCTTCGAGCCTGCTCCGCCATTCAACGAGATCATGGCTGATCTTAAAGTTCAGTACCCCGTCCCCGCCTTCTCTCTGTCACCCCTAATTCCCTTGTACTGAAGAAACAGATCTAATTCCCTCTTAAATATATTCAATGAACCTGCCTCTACTGCCCTCTGTGGCAATGAATTCCACAGATTCACCACCCTCTGGGTCAAGAAATTCCTCCTCATCTCGGTCCTAAATGGTTTGCCTATTATCCTCAAACCATGGTCCCGGGTTCTGGATTTTCCCACTATTGGAAACATCCCATCTGCATCCATTCTGTCCAGTCCTGCCAGAATTTTATGTCTCTATGAGATCCCCTCTCAATCTTCTAAACTCCAGCGAGTACAATCCCAATTTGCGTAATCTTGCCTTATAAGTCATTCCTGCCATTCCAGGTCTCAGCCTGGTGAATCACCTCTGCACTCCCTCCATTGCAAGAACATCCTTCCTTAGATAAGGCGACCAAAACTGCACACAATACTCCAGGTGGGGTCTCACCAAGGCCCTGTACAGCTGCAGTAAGGTATCCTTGTTCCTAGACTCAAACCCTCTTGATATGAAGGCCAACATACCATTTCCCTTTTTAACCGCCTGCTGTACCTGCATGCTCGCCTTCAGAGACTGGTGTACAAGTACCCCTAGGTCTCTCTGCACTTCCCCATCTCTTAATCAATTGCCATTCAAATAGTAATCTGCCCTCCGGTTTGTATTACCAAAATGGATAACCTCACATTTATCCACATTGTAGTGCATTTGCCATGGATCTGCCCAGTTCCCCAATTTATCCAAATCACACTGGAGCTTCCTGACCCCCTCTTCCATGCACACAACCCCTCCTAGCTTAGTGTCATCTGCAAATTTGGAGATATTACATCCAATCCCCTCATCCAGATCATTAATGTAAATTGTGAACAGCTGGGGTCCCAGTACAGATCCCTGTGGCACCCCACTGATCACCGCCTGCCACTCAGAAAACGAGCCATTTATCCCAACTCTCTGTCTTCTACCTGCCAGCCAGTTCTCAATCCACATCAATACTTTGCCCCCAATCCCATGAGCCTTGATTTTGGAAGCCAGTCGTTTATGCGGGACCTTATCGAAGGCCTTTTGGAAGTCCAGGTACACCACATCCACTGGCTCTCCCCCATCTATTTTACCTGTCACCATCTCAAAGAATTCCAATAGATTTGTCAAGCACGATTTACCTTTTTTAAATCCATGTTGACTCCGTCCAATCCCTTCTCTGCTAGTCATATGCTCCGCTATTACATCCTTAATAATGGATTCCATCATTTTGCCCACTACTGATGTAAGGCTCACCGGCCTATAATTCCCCACTTTTTCTCTACCCCCCCTTTTTAAATAGTGGGGTAACATTAGCTACCCTCCAATCCATGGGTACTGATCCTGAGTCTATCGAGTTCTGGAAAATAATTCTTAAAGCATCTGCTATCTGAATGGCCACTTCCTTAAGTACCCTAGGATGTAGATTATCAGGCCCTTGGGATTTATCAGCCTTCAATCCCATCAATTTCCCCAAGACCATGTTCTTAGAGATACTGATTTCTTTCAGTTCCTCCCTTGCATTAGTCTCTATGTTTCCCAACATCCTTGGGAGGTTATTTGTATCCTCTCTTGTGAAAACAGAACTAAAGTAAGAATTTAATTGGTCTGCCATTTCCTTATTCCCCGTTATATATTCCCCTGATTCCGACTGCAAGGGACCTACTCTGGATTTCACCAATCTTTTCCTCTTGACATATTTATAAAAGCTTTAGCAGTCAGTTTTTATGTTTGCCGCAAGCTTACTTTCGTAATTTATTTTTGCTCTCTTGATTAATCCCTTTGTCCTCCTTTGGTGCATCTTGAACTGTTCCCAGTCTTCAGATTTGGTACATTTTTTGGCCAATTGATATGCTCTCTCTTTGGACCTAATGCCGTCTCGAATTTCCCTTGTTATCCACGGTTGAGTCACCTTTTTTGGTTTATTTTTATGCCAAACCGGTATAAACGATTTTTGCAATTTCTCCATTAGATCTGTGAATGCTTTCCATTGTCTATCCACAGTCAACTCCCCCATAAACACCACCCAATCAATCTTACTCAACTCCCGTCTCATACCATCATAATTCCCTTTATTTAAATTCAGGACCTTAGTCTCGGTTTTAATTTCTTCACTCTCCATGTCGAGTGAGAATTTGATCATATTGTGATCGCTCCTACCCAAAGGGCCTCGTACAACAAGATTGTTGATTAGCCCCTTATCATTACATAATACCCAGTCTAAAATGGCCTGCTCCCGAGTTGGTTCCTCGACATATTGGTCTACATAACCGTCCCGTAAACATTCAAGGAATTCCTCCTCCTCAGTATTTTTACTAATTTGACTAGTCCAATCTATATGCAAATTAAAGTCTCCCATGATGACGGTTGTTCCCTTATTGCACGGTTCTCTAATTTCTCTTTTAATGCCTTCCCTCACCTCTACATCACTATTTGGAGGCCTATATACCACCCCCACTAACGTTTTCCGCCCCTTGCTATTCCTCAGTTCTACCCATATAGATTCCGCATCTTCCGAGTTAATATCCTTCCTGTCAATCGTGTCGGTCCCTTCTCTCACCATCAATACTACCCCACCCCCTTTTTTTTCTTGCCGATCCCTCCTAAATATCGTATACCCCGGCATGTTAAGTTCCCAGGCTTGCCCAACCTGCAGCCATGTTTCTGTAATCCCAATCAAATCATATTTGTTTATCTCAATTTCCACAGCTAATTCATCTACCTTGTTCCGAATGCTTCTTGCATTAAGATATAAAGCCTTCAGATTTGCTTTTTTCACCCTCCTTGCTCTTTTCATACTTGACCACTCCTAACTGGGACACTGAACACTTTCACACTTGCAAGGAGCCATCCGCAGGGTTAGGTCTGCTCCCCCTTCTACCAGTGACATCTTGACGCACCGAGTGACGGTAGACCTGCTCCAGATCCCGATCAATGTATTATGATCTCAAATTTAAACAAGATTAGTCATGCCTAATTATAGCATAATTAAGCTTTATGTACAGCACAGTATGAGCCCTTCAGCCCCTGTTGTTGCAAAGACCATATAAACCTTTATAGGGGACCGTGGGAAAATGTTAGCAATAAAGAGCAAAACTTGACAATTTTTTAACAGTGTGGGAAAGTTGGTAGTGATATCACGTAGAATTATACAATGTGGGAAAGTTGGTAGCAACATCACGTAGAATTATAGAGTGTGGGAAAGTCGGTAGCGACATCACGTAGAATTATAGAGAGTGGGAAAGTTGGTAGCTCTATCGCATACAATTTATACTGCGTGGGATAGTTGGTAGGGCTATCAGGTACAATTTATACAGTGTGGTATAGTTGGTAGGGCTATCTTGTACAATTTATACTGCGTGGGATAGTTGGTAGGGCTATTGGGTACAATTTATACAGTGTGGTATAGTTGGTAGGGCTATCGCGTACAATCTATACAGTGTGGGAAAGATGGTGGTGTTATCACGTACAATTTAAACAGCGTGGGAATGTTGGTAGCACCATTGCGTACAATTTATACAGCGTGTGAAATATAGTGGCAATATCGCGTACAATTTATACAGTATGGCAAAGTTGGTAAGGCTATCGCATACAATCTGTACAGCGTGGGAAAGTTTGTAGGGCTACCGCATACATTTACACAGCATTGGAAATTTGGTAGGGCTACCGCGTACAATCTCCATAGGTGGGAAGGTTGGTAGCGCTGTCGCATACAATTTATACAATGTGGGAAATTTGGTAGGGATATCGCGTACAATTTAAACAGTGTGGGAATGTTGGTAGCACTAACATGTAGAATTTATACATCGTGAGAAAGTTGGTAGCACAATCGCGTACAATTTATACAGCATGGGAAAGTTGGTAGGGTTATCGCAGAAAATCTATACATTGTTCGAAAGGTTTTAGCTGTATCATGTACAATTTATACAGTGTGGGAAAGTTTGTCGGGCTACTGCATACATTTATACAGCATTGGAAAGTTGGTAGGGCAATCGCGTACAATTTATAGTGTGGGAAAGTTGGTTGTGCTATCTCGTACAAATTATACAGCATGGGAAAGTTGGTTGTGATGTCGCGTACAATTTATACAGTGTGGGAATTCGGTTGCATTATTGTGTATAATTCATAAATACAGTGGGAAAAAAGAGATGGTAGACTTGCCCTCCCAGAATGCTGTGTGGCAGATAAAGGGCTGCACACATGGAGCATTGATGTTGGAGTTTCTCTGATGCACGGCCTTCTCCGTGATCAAGTCCACCATTGCTTTTTCTCACCGTCCTTATAAATTGTACACTACGGCACTACCAATTTTCCTATGCTGTTTAACAATTGTCCTCTGTTGTTATTTATTTCCTCCCTCTTTCTTCTGCTGTGTCTTCCCCACAGCAACATTTATTCCTTCATTTTAATCTTTTCTTCCTTCGTGTTCCTGCATTCATGCAGGGTCATTTCAATCCCACAATGCAGTTACCCGTTTCACACTTGCCTGACTACAACACCAGCGTCTGCAGGTGCCAGCAATTGTACTAGGGGTTGAGGCCATCAATCCCCGGCGTGAGATGATGTCACCTGACACCGGCGTTGAGCTGATTTTCCTTTCACACTAGACTTTTTAAAGGCTGATTGGCGATTAATTCCTGGAATCCCTTGCAAGTGTGAAAAGGGCTTATGAGAGGCATAGATAGGGTGGATGGCTAACACCTGTTTCCCAGGACAGGATCAGCAAACACCAGGGGACATGTGGAAAAAGTGAAGGGAGGGAAGTTTAGGGGAGATGTCAGGGGGAAGATTTTTTAAACACAGAGTTGTGGGGCCCTGGAATACCTCGCCAGGAGCGGTGGTGGAGGCTGGAATATTGGGGGCATTTGAAAGACTCTTAGACAGTGTCATCTGCAAACTTCACCACAAAACCATTCACTCCATAATCTAAATCATCCATATGCATTGTCAAAAGAAGCGGCCCCAACACCGACCTTTTGTCACCTTCGACAAAATTCCACCTCTTCATCCAGGTCATTGGGTCCCTCCTGGCCCCCAAAAATCACCCACAGTCCCTGTGCCTCAAGGACCGAGGGTGATGGCGGCTCTCAGCAGCCCCATCTCTGGGGGCGCCCTCTTGATCAGTGAACACTAAGTGGCCAGCCTTCCACTGAATGGACGGAACCGCCTACCTCCTCTCCCTGTTGAGGCTGCTTCTGCGCCAGTGGCCTTGCTTCCTGTCTCATACCCAGCATGCCAACTGTGTGGACCTACCAAAGCCTGGGATGGACTTCAGGGAAGACTTGAGGCAGATCTTCTCCATTCGGAGGTAGCTGTATCGGAGCAGGCAGTTCCAAAGGTACATCCAGTCCAGACGCGTGCGGTGGTTCATGATGATGACACTGCGTTCACCAGGAACAAACCCGTCTCCCGTGATCACCACTCTGACACCCAGCACCATCTCCAGTAGCGCCTGCCACACACAGGAAAACGGGCATTGCTGTGATCATTGAGCAGAAACAGTTCACACCAACGCTGCAACAGGATCCAAGGCTCAGTCCACTAATGGGTTCAGGCAGAGCAACAGTGAAAGGGGGAGGGGGGAATGGCTGGAGACGGACGGGGGGGGGGAACGGCTGGAGACGGACGGGAGGAACGGCTGGAGGGGAAGGGATGGAGACGGACAGGGGAAGAACGGCTGGAGATGGACAGTGGGAATGGCTGGAGACGGACGGGGGGGGGACGGCTGGAGACGGACGGTGGGGGGGGAATGGCTGGAGACGGACGGGAGGAACGGCTGGAGGGGAAGGGATGGAGACGGACAGGGGAAGAACGGCTGGAGATGGACAGTGGGAATGGCTGGAGACGTACGGGGGGGGACGGCTGGAGACGGACGGTGGGGGGGGAATGGCTGGAGACGGACGGGAGAACGGCTGGAGGGGAAGGGATGGAGACGGACAGGGGAAGAACGGCTGGAGATGGACAGTGGGAATGGCTGGAGACGGACGGGGGGGGACGGCTGGAGACGGACGGTGGGGGGGGGAATGGCTGGAGACGGACGGGAGGAACGGCTGGAGGGGAAGCGATGGAGACGGACAGGGGAAGAACGGCTGGAGATGGACAGTGGGAATGGCTGGAGACGTACGGGGGGGGGACGGCTGGAGACGGACGGTGGGGGGGGAATGGCTGGAGACGGACAGGAGGAACGGCTGGAGGGGAAGGGATGGAGACGGACAGGGGAAGAACGGCTGGAGATGGACAGTGGGAATGGCTGGAGACGGACGGGGGGGGGACGGCTGGAGACGGACGGTGGGGGGGGAATGGCTGGAGACGGACGGGAGGAACGGCTGGAGGGGAAGGGATGGAGACGGACAGGGGAAGAACGGCTGGAGATGGACAGTGGGAATGGCTGGAGACGGACGGGGGGGGGACGGCTGGAGACGGACGGTGGGGGGGGAATGGCTGGAGACGGACGGGAGGAACGGCTGGAGGGGAAGGGATGGAGACGGACAGGGGAAGAACGGCTGGAGATGGACAGTGGGAATGGCTGGAGACGGACGGACGGGGGGAACGGCTGGAGACGGACAGGGAAAGAACGGCTGGAGATGGACAGGGGGAACAGCTAAGGATGGACGGGGGGAACGGCTGGAGATGGACGGGGGAACGGATGGAGATGGACGGGGGAACGGATGGAGATGGACGGGGGAACGGCTGAAGACGGACGGGGGGAAGGGCTGGAGATGGACGGGGGAACGGCTGAAGACGGACGGGGGGAAGGGCTGCAGGGGAAGGGATGGAGACGGACAGGGGAAGAACGGCTGGAGATGGACAGGGGGAACAGCTGAAGACGGACGGGGGGAACGGCTGGAGATGGACGGGGGGAACGGCTGGAGATGGACGGGGGGAACGGCTGAAGACGGACGGGGGGAACGGCTGGAGATGGACGGGGGAACGGCTGGAGATGGACGGGGGGAAAGGCTGGAGATGGACGGGGGAACGGCTGGAGATGGACGGGGGAACGGCTGAAGATGGACGGGGGGTGGTCAGCTGGAGACGGACAGAGGGGAATCGGCTGGAGACAGACGGGGGAACGGCTGGATATGGATGGGGGAAACGGCTGGAGGGGAAGGGATGGAGACGGACAGGGGAAGAACGGCTGGAGATGGACAGTGGGAATGGCTGGAGACGGACGGGGGGGGGGGAACGGCTGGAGACGGACGGGGTGGGGAACGGCTGGAGACGGACGGGAGGAACGGCTGGAGGTGAAGGGATGGAGACGGACGGGGGGGGGACGGCTGGAGACGGACAGTGTGGGGGGGAATGGCTGGAGACGGACGGGAGGAACGGCTGGAGAGGAAGGGATGGAGACGGACAGGGGAAGAACGGCTGGAGATGGACAGTGGGAATGGCTGGAACGGACAGGGGGGGGAACGGCTGGAGACGGACGGGGGGGGGAACGGCAGGAGACGGACAGGGGAAGAACGGCTGGAGATGGACAGGGGGAACAGCTAAGGATGGACGGGGGGAACGGCTGGAGATGGACGGGGGAACGGCTGGAGATGGACGGGGGAACAGCTGGAGATGGACGGGGGAACAGCTGGAGATGGACGGGCGGAACGGCTGGAGATGGACGGGGGGAACGGCTGGAGATGGACGGGGGAACGGCTGGAAATGGACGGGGGGAACGGCTGAAGACGGACGGGGGGAAGGGCTGGAGGGGAAGGGATGGAGACGGACAGGGGAAGAACGGCTGGAGATGGACAGGGGGAACAGCTGAAGACGGACGGGGGGAACGGCTGGAGATGGACGGGGGAACGGCTGGAGATGGACAGGGGGAACGGCTGAAGACGAACGGGGGAACGGCTGGAGATGGACGCGGGAACGGCTGGAGATGGACGGGGGAACGGCTGGAGATGGACGGGGGAACGGCTGGAGATGGACGGGGGAACGGCTGGAGATGGACGGGGGGAACGGCTGAAGACGAACGGGGGAACGGCTGGAGATGGACGGGGGGAACGGCTGGAGATGGACGGGGGAACGGCTGGAGATGGACGGGGGAACGGCTGGAGATGGACGGGGGAACGGCTGGAGATGGACGGGGGGACGGCTGGATATGGATGGGGGAAACGGCTGGAGGGGAAGGGATGGAGACGGACAGGGGAAGAACGGCTGGAGATGGACAGTGGGAATGGCTGGAGACGGACGGGGGGGGGGGAACGGCTGGAGACGGACGGGGTGGGGATCGGCTGGAGACGGACGGGAGGAACGGCTGGAGGGGAAGGGATGGAGACGGACGGGGGGGGACGGCTGGAGACGGACAGTGGGGGGGGAATGGCTGGAGACGGACGGGAGGAACGGCTGGAGGGGAAGGGATGGAGACGGACAGGGGAAGAACGGCTGGAGATGGACAGTGGGAATGGCTGGAACGGACAGGGGGGGGGAACGGCTGGAGACGGACGGGGGGGGGAACGGCTGGAGACGGACAGGGGAAGAACGGCTGGAGATGGACAGGGGGAACAGCTAAGGATGGACGGGGGGAACGGCTGGAGATGGACGGGGGAACGGCTGGAGATGGACGGGGGAACGGCTGGAGATGGACGGGGGAACGGCTGGAGATGGACGGGGGAACGGCTGGAGATGGACGGGGGAACGGCTGGAGATTGACGGGGGAACAGCTGGAGATGGACGGGGGGAACGGCTGGAGATGGACGGGGGAACGGCTGGAGATGGACGGGGGAACGGCTGGAGATGGACGGGGGGAACGGCTGAAGACGGACGGGGGGAAGGGCTGGAGGGGAAGGGATGGAGACGGACAGGGGAAGAACGGCTGGAGATGGACAGGGGGAACAGCTGAAGACGGACGGGGGGAACGGCTGGAGATGGACGGGGGAACGGCTGGAGATGGACAGGGGGAACGGCTGAAGACGAACGGGGGAACGGCTGGAGACGGACGGGGGGAACGGCTGAAGACGGACGGGGGGAAGGGCTGGAGGGGAAGGGATGGAGACGGACAGGGGAAGAACGGCTGGAGATGGACGGGGGAACGGCTGGAGATGGACGGGGGAACGGCTGGAGATGGACGGGGGGAACGGCTGGAGATGGACGGGGGGAACAGCTGGAGATGGACGGGGGAACGGCTGGAGATGGACGGGGGGAACGGCTGAAGACGGACGGGGGGAAGGGCTGGCGGGGAAGGGATGGAGACGGACAGGGGAAGAACGGCTGGAGATGGACAGGGGGAACAGCTGAAGACGGACGGGGGGAACGGCTGGAGATGGACGGGGGAACGGCTGGAGATGGACGGGGGGAACGGCTGAAGACGAACGGGGGAACGGCTGGAGATGGACGGGGGAACGGCTGGAGATGGACGGGGGAACGGCTGGAGATGGACGGGGGAACGGCTGGAGATGGACGGGGGAACGGCTGGAGATGGACGGGGGGTGGTCAGCTGGAGACGGACAGAGGGGAATCGGCTGGAGACAGACGGGGGAACGGCTGGATATGGATGGGGGAAACGGCTGGAGGGGAAGGGATGGAGACGGACAGGGGGAACGGCTGGAGATGGACAGGGGAACGGCTGAAGACGGACGGGGGGAAATGGCTGGAGACGGATGGGGGGTCAGCTGGAGACGGATGGGGGAACAGCTGGAGACGGACGGGGGAACGGCTGGAGACGGACGGGGGAACGGCTGGAGACGGACGGGAGGAACGGCTGGAGGGGAAGGGATGGAGACGGACAGGGGAAGAACGGCTGGAGATGGACAGTGGGAATGGCTGGAGACGGACGGGGGGAGAATGGCTGGAGACGGACGGGGGGAACGGCTGGAGACGGACGGGGGGAACGGCTGGAGACGGACGGGGGAATAGCTGGAGACAGACGGGGGGAATGGCTGGAGACAGACGGGGGGGAAGGGATGGAGACGGACAGGGGGAACGGCTGGAGATGGACAGGAGAAACGGCTGAAGACGGATTGGGGGGGAAACGGCTGGAGACGGATGGGGGGGATCAGCTGGAGACGGACAGGGGGGAAATCGGCTGGAGACAGACGGGGGAATGGCTGGAGATAGATGGGGGGAACGGCTGGAGGGGAAAGGATGGAGACGGACAGGGAGAAATGGCTGGAGACAGATGGGGGAACGGCTGGAGATGGATGGGGGGGAATGGCTGGAGACGGACGAGGGAATAGACTCTGCATTGGAATGGCACCAGCTCCATTGGAAGCAGGCATGGAGAGTGGAAGCCAGTGGTGGGGTCTTCACGGACGCAGGGCTTCTCACTCACCACGGGCAGGGTGAACCACACGGCCACCACACGGTCAGTGATCCAGCGATACCACGGCACGGACACCAACATGAGAGGCAGCAGTGGGCCCAGAAGGAAAACACTGCCGAACAGACTGCTGAAGAAGAGGAGCAGCAGGATGAGAAGGCCTTTCAACGACAGCATCCTGGCAAAGGAGAAATCGTCACTGCCATGGCACTCCAACACCCAGACTTTCCCTGGCTGTGGCACACAGCAAAGTTGTCAATAACTCCGGGTACATTCCTAGTGGGGACGGGTCTGTCCCTGGGTAACACCAGGGTACAGTCCTGGTGGGGACGGATCTGTCACTGTGTAACACTGGGGTACAGTACTGGTGAGGACGGATCTGTCACTGTGTAACACTGGGGTACAGTACTGGTGAGGACGGATCTGTCACTGTGTAACACTGGGGTACAGTACTGGTGAGGACGGATCTGTCACTGTGTAACACTGGGGTACAGTCCTGGTGAGGACGGATCTGTCACTGTGTAACACTGGGGTACAGTACTGGTGAGGACGGATCTGTCACTGTGTAACACTGGGGTACAGTACTGGTGAGGACGGATCTGTCACTGTGTAACACTGGGGTACAGTACTGGTGAGGACGGATCTGTCACTGTGTAACACTGGGGTACAGTACTGGTGGGGACGGATCTGTCACTGTGTAACACTGGGGTACAGTACTGGTGGGGACGGATCTGTCACTGTGTAACACTGGGGTACAGTACTGGTGGGGACAGGTCTGTCTCTGTTTTAAGTCAAACTTATTGTCATCTGATTGTACAAGTTCAAACTGTTGAAACAACGTTCTCTGGTCCTCGGTGCTAAACACACAGACACACAATCTGACAACACACAGACAAATGTTATATCTATTAAAATACATAAATAAAGATTGTTTGATGAATATGAGAATCTTAGATGATTGGTGTGAAGTGGTGGATTAACCATTAGGCTGAAACCTCGGAGCTCAGAAGGTAAGGGGGCCCTTTCCACCCGATACAGGTCTGTGCAGGGCTGCCAGAACAGAACTCTTTACATGAGGCAGAGCAAGGGAGATTTACCCACAATGTAAAGCGGTGCAGAAACTATTCCATCTTGCTCGCCTTAAAAAGAATACAGGTGATCGTCAGAGAGGAGGAGGAGCTATGAGAGGCTGTGGGGTTAATTGGTATGGGGCAATAAAAGGTGGGAAAGACAAAGAAGCGGCCCAGTGAAGGAATGGGTCCTTGAGACTTTGGCTCGAGAGGCTTCGGCGAGCAGAGGTTGAAGACGAGCGTGCTGGACTAAGGTAAGACATTCACAGTTAATTTAATAAGGTGTGAGGAGTTTTCTGTTCTCAGTATCACATGGGGGATGTCATGGAGTCTTCACATCTCCCGGACATCCACGTGTGCACAAAGTGGGCTGAGCTGCAGCGTCTAAGGGGTTTCAGGGAACTTGAGCTGCAGCTCAATGACTTCACTCTGGTTAGAGAGAATGAGGCTATCGTAGACAAGAGCTACAGGCAGGTGGTTGCACAGGGGCCACAGGAGGAGGGGCAGTGGGTTACCGTTAAGAGGAGTCAGGTTCATGTGCAAGCACCCGAGTCTGTAATCTTCAGAAATCAGTACTGAGGAGGGGGAAGAGTCAGACTATAGTGGGCAGAGGTGTGGTGCCAATCTCTGTGACCCAGAAAGGTAAGGATAAGAGGAAAAGGGCGATAAGTCATAGGGGATTCATGGTCAGGAAGACAGACAGAGGTTTTTGTGGAAGTGCTAAGGAAAACCAGATGGTGGTTTGCCTTCCTGGTGCCAGGGTTCGGGATCTGACAGTGCAGCACAGCGGCGGATGGACAGTGGAAGGGAATCTGTTGCTGAGCCCTTTCAGGGGAGCGGAGGTAAGTTGTCCAGAGACTGGACACCAATCCCCCTCACGGACCCGGATCACCCTCCATTCCCTGTCCCCCTCTCCAGCCTGTCCCCCAGTCCCATTGACTCATCAACTCAGTCAATGCTGGTAAGCCTCCAGCGCCTGTTGTGCCATGTGGGTCAGATGATGTGACAGAGCAACAGCCCAACTCTTAGCACCAAGAATCAATTTTCATCAAGGATTAATATTTATTATATTTAATGAAAATTATAATAAATTGCATGTCTTGTCCGTCGCCAAAGGCGAGCACCGGCACCAAACTGCAGGTGCCAAAATGTCCGATTCTGCAACCAAACACCAACTGGTGTATTCCCAGCACAAACCCGGCAGAAAGAATCTGTGGGCATCAAAAGCCATGGGGCAAGGTCGGAAGGGCCATGGGGTGAGGGCAGGGGGGAAAGGTCGGGAGGGCCTCACTAAACCTCAGCCTAGGGACCTGTGTGGTAGTTAATCCACCACCGTTAGTGTGAGCAGTTCCTTTGGTCGTTCATCATTCTCCCTGCCTGTGGGAAGAAGCTGCTCCAGAGCCTGGCGGTGCTGGCTCTGATCCTCCTGGATCTCTTCCCTGACGAGAGCAGCTGAAAGATGCAATGTGCGGGGTGGAAGGGGTCTTCCATGATTTTGCCTACCCTCTTCAGACAATGATCCCAGAAGATCACGTCGATGGGGGGGAGGGAGACTCCAGTGATCCTCTCGGCCACTATTATGTTCCTGTGGATTGACCCTGATCCATTTCTCTGTAGTGACCATCCCCACACTGTGATGCAGCCGGACAGGACCCTCTCAATAGAGACTCCTGTAGAAGGTTGACGTGATGGTGGCCGGTGCCCTTGCCCACATCACTCTTCTCAGGAAGGGCAGTCGCTGTTGCACCTTCCTGATAAGTGAGGAGATGATGAGTGTCCACAATGGGTTACTCATTACGTGAACTCCAAGGAACTACAGAGTTGTTGCTGTGTAGTGGAGGGTGGGTGTTCCTGTTCCCCCTGAAGTCCACGATCATCCCCTTTGTCTTGTCCATGTTGAGACTCAGGCTGTTACTCTAACACCGTGTCGAGTCAGGAGATTTTTCACCTCTTCCCTTTAATGCGACTCATCATTAAGGTTTGGTGACGAGGCCAACGACTGTTGTGACTTGATGACACTTTTGGAGCTGGTTCTGGGGATGCAGTCATGGGCTGAGCACACAGCCCTGAGGGGCACCAGCTCTCAGAGTGACAGCGTTCTGCTACTGACCCGGACAGACTGTGGTCTTTCAGTTGGGAGATCCAGGATGCAGTTACAGAGAGGGGTGTTGAGTGATAGCTTCTCGACTAGCCTCCAGGGAACGAGCATATTAAACTCCTGAGTATCCACGTTTCCTTCTCATGCCCTGGGCACTTCTGCTCTGCTTCAAGCTCGTTTACTGAACCCAGTGCACTCTCTCTCCCCTGTGAATCGCCCCTCCTGCTCTCTCTCCCCAAGCACTTGCAGGGTTGGTGGAACTGCAGCCTCACCACACTCGGGTCACAGGTGTTTTCATCTCTGCCTGACTGCAGTTGCCAGAACTGGCTATCCAAACCGCAGGGATTCACCAGCGCCAGAACGGATGACAGAACAGCAGCGACACAAACCACTCGTCTGTAGTGGAGAGGAAGAATCCACATTTCAAACCAGGATGACTCATTGTGACAGGGTATGACAGAAAGAAAGCAGTTTGAAATTGGGGACTAGTATAGAAACATAGAAGATAGGAGCAGGAGTAGGTCATTCGGCCCTTCATGCCTGCTCCACCATTCAATGAGATCATGGGTGATCGTAAAGTTCAGTACCCCGTCCCAGCCTTCTCTCCGTAACCTTTAATACCCTTATACTGAAGAAATATATCCAATTCCCTCTTAAATATATTTAATGAACCTGCCTCTACTGCCCTCTGTGGCAATGAATTCCACAGATTCACCACCCTCTGGGTAAAGAAATTCCTCCTCATCTCGGTCCTAAATGGTTTGCCTATTATCCTCAAACCATGGCCCCACCATTGGAAACATCCCTTTCGCATCTATTCTAGCCAGCCCTGACCCCCTCTTCAGTGCACACAACCCCTCCCTGCCTAAATGCTTGAAGCCGTCATTAAAGACGAAATAGTGAAACCTTTGGAACGTAAGGGTTCAATCAGGCAGATGCAGCATGGTTTTAGAAAGGGAAGTTCTTGTTTGACAAACTTGTTAGGATTCTTTGAGTTAAAAGGAGGGGCAAAAGGTTGGAGAGAGCCGTGGTTTTCAAGGAATATTGGAAACTTGGTTCGAAGAAAAAGGGAGGCGTACATTAGATATAAGAAGCATGGAGTTAAGGAGACGTTTGAAAGATACATTGAATGCAAGAGGAATCTTAAGAGAGGAATTAGGAAAGCTAAAAGAAGGTACGAGGAAACTATGGCAAGCAGGGTGAAAACTAATCCAAAAGAGTTCTACAAATATGTTAATGGTAAGAGGAAAGCTAGAGACAAAATTGGTCCCTTAGAAAATCAGAGCGGAAAACTGTGTGTGGAGCCTAGAGAAATGGGGGAGATATTGAACAGTTTCTTTTCTTCGGTATTCACTAAGGAGAAGGATATTGGGAGATGTGAGATAAAAAAAAGCAAATTGGGTAAATATGGGGAATATAGAGATTACAAAAGGTGTAGTTTTAAGGCTTTTGAAGAATATAAAGGTGGATAAGTCTCCAGGACCAGATGGGATCTTCCCCAGGACATTGAGAGAAGTGAAGGAGGAAATAGCAGAGGCTCTGGCGGTAATTTTCCAAATGTCATTAGATATGGGGATAGTGCCGGAGGATTGGCACATTGCGCATGTGGTTCCGTTATTTAAAAAGGGTTCAAGGAGGAAGCCTGGCAACTATCGGCCTGTAAGTTTGACGTCTGTGGTAGGTAAATTAATGGAGAAAATTCTTAGAGATAGTACTTATAAACATCTGGATAGACAGGGTCTGATCAGGAGCATTCAACATGGATTTGTGGGAGGAAGGTCATGTTTGACCAATCTGATTGAATTTTTTGAAGAGGTGACTAGGAATGTGGATGAGGAGTGGATGTTGTCTATATGGACTTCAGTAAGGCCTTCGATAAGGTACCACATGGAAGGTTAGTTAGGAAGGTGCAGTCTTTAGGTATAAATTTTGAGATAGTCAAATGGATTGAACATTGGCTGAAAGGGAGAGGCCAGAGAGTGGTAGTGGATAATTGTCTGTCAGGTTGGAGGCCGGTGACCAGTGGTGTGCCTCAAGGATCTGTATTGGGCCCATTGTTGTTCGTTATTTACATTAATAATCTAGATGATGGGGTGGTGAATTGGATTAGTAAATATGTAGACGCACCAACCCTCTTTTCAATCTTCTTCAGCATGATGCTGAACCAAGCCATGAAAGACCCCAACAATGAAGACGCTGTTTACATCCGGTACCGCACGGATGGCAGTCTCTTCAATCTGAGGCACCTGCAAGCTCACACCAAGACACAAGAGAAACTTGTCCGTGAACTACTCTTTGCAGATGATGCCGCTTTAGTTGCCCATTCAGAGCCAGCTCTTCAGCGCTTGACGTCCTGCTTTGCGGAAACTGCCAAAATGTTTGGCCTGGAAGTCAGCCTGAAGAAAACTGAGGTCCTCCATCAGCCAGCTCCCCACCATGACTACCAGCCCCCCCACATCTCCATCGGGCACACAAAACTCAAAACGGTCAACCAGTTTACCTATCTCGGCTGCACCATTTCATCAGATGCAAGGATCGACAATGAGATAGACAACAGACTCGCCAAGGCAAATAGCGCCTTTGGAAGACTACACAAAAGAGTCTGGAAAAACAACCAACTGAAAAACCTCACAAAGATAAGTGTATACAGAGCCGTTGTCATACCCACACTCCTGTTCGGCTCCGAATCATGGGTCCTCTACCGGCACCACCTACGGCTCCTAGAACGCTTCCACCAGCGTTGTCTCCGCTCCATCCTCAACATCCATTGGAGCGCTTTCATCCCTAACGTCGAAGTACTCGAGATGGCAGAGGTCGACAGCATCGAGTCCACGCTGCTGAAGATCCAGCTGCGCTGGGTGGGTCACGTCTCCAGAATGGAGGACCATCGCCTTCCCAAGATCGTGTTATATGGCGAGCTCTCCACTGGCCACCGTGACAGAGGTGCACCAAAGAAAAGGTACAAGGACTGCCTAAAGAAATCTCTTGGTGCCTGCCACATTGACCACCGCCAGTGGGCTGATAACGCCTCAAACCGTGCATCTTGGCGCCTCACAGTTTGGCGGGCAGCAACCTCCTTTGAAGAAGACCGCAGAGCCCACCTCACTGACAAAAGGCAAAGGAGGAAAAACCCAACACCCAACCCCAACCAACCAATTTTCCCTTGCAACCGCTGCAATCGTGTCTGCCTGTCCCGCATCGGACTTGTCAGCCACAAACGAGCCTGCAGCTGACGTGGACTTTTTACCCCCTCCATAAATCTTCGTCCGCGAAGCCAAGCCAAAGAAGAAGAAAGAAAGAGACGATACTAAGATAGGTGGAATAGTGGATAATGAAGAAGGTTTTCAAGGAAGGATTGCAGAGGGATTTGGGCTGCTTAGAAAAGTGGGCTGAAAAATGGCAGATGGAATTTAATGCTGATAAGTGTGAGGTGCTTCATTTTGGTAAGAAGAATCAGAATAGGACATGCGTGGTAAATGGGAGAGCATTGAGGAATACAGAAGAGCAGAAAGATTTAGGAGTAACGGTACATCGTTCCCTGAAGGTAGAAACTCACGTGAATAGGGTGGTGAAGAAGGCTTTTAGTATGCTGGCCTTTATCAATCATTGCATGGAATATAGGAGTTGGGAGGTGATGTTGAGATTGTATAAGACATTGGTGCGGTCTAATTTGGAGTTCTGTGTGCAGTTCTGGTCGCCTAATTATAGGAAGGATATAAACAGAGTGGAGAGAGTGCAGAGAAGGTTTACCAGAATGTTACCTGGGTTTAAGCATCTAGAGTATAGGGAGAGATGGGACAGATTAGGTCTTTATTCTTTGGAGCGTAGAAGGTTGAGAGGGGATTTGATAGAAGTATTTAAGATTATGAAAGGGATAGACAGAGTGGATGTGGATAGACTATTTCCGTTAAGAGGAGGAAAGATTAAAACAAGAGGACATGAGTTAAGAATTAAGGGGCAGAGGTTTAGAGGTAACATGAGGGGGAACTTCTTTACTCAGAGAGTGGTAGCCGTGTGGAATGATCTTCCGGGAGAAATAGTGGCGGCGGAGTCAATTGTATTATTTAAGAAAAGGTTGGACAGGTCTATGGATGAGAAGAAGATGGAGGGTTATGGGCATTGTGCAGGGAGGTGGGACTAGAAAGGGGTGTTTGGTTCGGTGCGGACTAGAAGGGCCTAATGGCCTGTTTCCGTGCTGTAATTGTTATGTATGTTATGTTAATATAATGGGTGCGGTGGATAGAGGAGAACAGGTTGATATTGTATATTTGAATTTCCAGAAAGCGTTTGATAAGGTGCCGCACAAGAGACTTCTCAGTAAGTTACAGGAAAGTGGAGTCCGGGGAAGTCTATTGGCCTGGATTGAACATTGGTTGTCTGACAGGAGGCAGAGAGTCGGGATAAATGGGAGTTTTTCAGGTTGGCAGAGAGTGGTAAGTGGGGTGCCGCAGGGGTCAGTGTTAGGCCCACAACTGTTCATCATTTACATTGATGATTTGGAGGAGGGGACAAAATGTGGTGTAGCCAAGTTTGCGGATGACACCAAATTGAGTGGAAGAGCAAATTGTAATGAGGATGTGGAGAGTCTGCACATAGTTAAGCTGGATGAGTGGGCAAAGGTCTGGCAGATGGAGTACAATGTTAGTAAGTGTGAGGTGATCCACTTTGGCAAGAAAAATAAAAGAGCTGAATATTATTTAAAGGGTGAAAAACTACAGCATGCTGTTGTGCAGGGGGACTTGGGAGTGCTTGTGCATGAATCGCAAAAAGTTAGGTTGCAGGTGCAGCAGGTTATTAAGAAGGCAAATGGAATGTTGGCCTTCATCGCTAGAGGAATTGAATTCAGGAGTAGGGAGGACATGTTGCAACTGTATAAGGTACTGGTGAGACCGCACCTGGAGTACAGTGTCCAGTTCTGGTCTCCATATTTGAGGAAGGATATACTGGCTTTGGAGACGGTCCAGAGGAGGTTTACTAGGTTGATCCCTGGGATGAAGGGGTTGACTTATGATGAAAGATTAAATCGTCTCGGATTGTATTCGCTCGAGTTCAGAAGAATGAGAGGAGATCTTATAGAAACATATAGGATTATGAAGGGTATGGATAGGATAGATGTAGGAAGGTTTTTTGAGCTGGCCGGGGAAACTAAAAAGTCTCAAGATTTGGGGGAGTAGATTTAGGACAGAGATGAGGAAAAATAGTTTTTCCCAGAGAGTAGTGAATGTTTGGAATTCTCTAACCAAGGAAGTGGTTGAGGCTGCCTCATTAAACATATTTAAAATTCGGTTAGATAAATTTTACATGATAGAGGAATTAGGGGATATGGGGAGAAGGCAGGTTGGTGGAGTTAGGTCATAAATTAGATCAGCCATGATCGTATTGAATGGAGGAGCAGGCTCGATGGGCCATTTTTGGCCTACTCCTGTTCCTACTTCCTATGTTCCTCCTAGCTTAGTGTCGTCTGCAAATTTGGAGATATTACATCCAATCCCCTCATCTAGATCATTAATGTAAATTGTGAACAGCTGGGGTCCCAGTACAGATCCCTGTGGCACCCCACTGGTCACCGCCTGCCACTCAGAAAACGAGCCGTTTATCCCAACTCTCTGCCAGCCAGTTGTCAATCCACATCAATACCTTGCCCCCAAGCCCATGAGCCTTGATTTTGCACGTCAGTCGTTTATGGGGGACCTTATCGAAGGCCTTTTGGAAATCCAGGTACACCACATCCACTGGCTTTCCCCCATCTATTTTACCTGTCACCATCTCAAAGAATTCCAATAGATTTGTCAAGCACGATTTACCTTTTGTAAATCCATGTTGACTAGTTGGATCAATATCTCAAACTGACTGCAAGTCTTGACAACAACCCCAGAGGGTTCCTGGCAACCCTAGCTCCTCCACCAGCTGGGATAGGGGGACCAAAGGCAGAGCACAGAGAGCAGGGAGTGGCGTCCAGTCATTGCACTGGGTGTCCACAGTGACTGTGTCCACACAGGAGAAATCAAATTGTTTGGAGGCTTCCACACTGTCACCTGACAGGAGACACATCACCCATCAAGTCCCATAATGCTCGGCCCTGCTGGCTACCATCTCCCCGTTCATTTGTCTAACGCAGCCTGTGTGAGCTGGCAGACCAGCCCATCAGGGAACCACAGGCGCCCACCCCCCACTCTCCACACACCCAACACACTCCTGTCTGTCCGCTGCTCCTTCCCTCTGATCCTGTAACCACTTGTCGCAACTCTGATCGTGTATTGGCCGGGAACAGCTCCGGACCCCTCTCCACCGAAACCACACGGCCTCCTGAGGTGCCAACAGCATCTAGCAGGCTGGAACCCCGTTCAACAAGAAACTCAGCGGGGGCAGGGATGGGGGTGGTGGGGAGGTGCACGACCGTGCCGGAGAACCCCCGAATGTTAGGTGCTGTTCTTGAGGCGCGAACACTGCATTCCCTTCCCCTTTGTTTAGCGGCTGTGTGACCTGTTGAGGGTTATTGAACATCCAAAAGACGTTACGGGACAAACAAACAGAGTACAGCCAAACCCCCAATGAAACAGGGCGAAGCAACAATCACAGCCGCCTCTGTTACACAGCAAATTAAACTACACACGTGATGCTCCGGGGTCCTAACGTCCCCGAATTCGCCCACTGTCCCCAGGAACTCACCCACTGTGAGCTCCCGCTCCAACACCACACGGGCTCAGCATAATGGTGAGGGGTGGGCTCAGCATAATGGTGAGGGGTGGGCTCAGCATAATGGTGAGGGGTGGGCAGGCAGCTTGCCCCATCCCCTCCAACTCTGGACAGCCAGGTCCAGCACCATCCCACAAGGGGATCCCCTGCTGGGGGATGCCCCGCACGCCCGACGCCTCCAGCAGGTCTGGGCACCGACACCAGTTGGAACAGAGGTGGGTGGGTTCAACACACAAGCTCACCTGCACAGAGCGGAGCCCGGCGCTTCCTGCCCACGGCACAGCCAATGAAAGCCACGGGCCGCTCCCGTCTCGTCCAGGCGACTGGGCCAGCCACCTCCTGCCCAGGGGGGTCCCTCCCTCCCCTCCCCACTCCTCCCCTCCCCACTCCTCCCCTCCCCACTCCTCCCCTCCCCACTCCTCCCCTCCCTCCTTCACTCTTCTCCCTCCCCCACTCACCTCTCCCACTCCTCCTTCCCCTCCCTCCCCCTCTCCTCTCTCCCTCACCTCCACTCACTGTCCCCTCCTCCCTCCTCTACCCTCCCACTCTCCCCTCCCTCCTCTCCCGCTCCCTCCCCTCCCTCCTCTCCCGCTCCCTCCTCTCCCGCTCCCTCCTCTCCCGCTCCTTCCTCTCCCGCTCCCTCACCTCCCTCCTCTCCTGCTCCCTCCTCCCGCTCCCTCCTCTCCCCCTCCCTCCTCTCCCTACCTCCTTTCCTGCTCCCTCCCCTCCCGCTCCCTCCCCTCCCGCTCCCTCCCCTCCCGCTCCCTCCCCTCCCGCTCCCTCCCCTCCACTCACTGTCCCCTCCCCTCTAACCCTCCCTCATTCCCTCTCTGAGGCGCTCCCTCCCTGTTAGGTTCCCTCCCTCCCTGTCGCGCTCCCTCAGGCTACGACCCCGCACCGACTGGTGGCGGAGCACGGACCGGAAGTTGCGGATGCGCCACCGGAAGTGACCGGAGAGAGTAAAGCGTTAACGGTCCCAGATGCCCGCGGGGGGGGGGGGGGAGCAGAGGACCCTGACCTTTCACCCTGGCCCAGCGAGGCGCTCCCTCCCCATCCTGATGCTTCCTCCCAACGGAGTGCTCCCTCACCCCCCTCTCCTTGTCCGGTGGGGAGAGCTCCCTCACCCCCCTCTCCTTGTCCGGTGCGGAGTGCTCCCTCACCCCCTTCTCCTTGTCCGGTGGGGTGCTCCCTCACCCCCCCTCTCCTTGTCCGGTGCGGAGAGCTCCCTCACCCCCCTCTCCTTGTCCGGTGGGGAGTGCTCCCTCACCCCCCTCTCCTTGTCTGGTGGGGAGTGCTCCCTCACCCCCCTCTCCTTGTCTGGTGGGGAGTGCTCCCTCACCCCCCTCCTTGTCTGGTGGGGAGTGCTCCCTCACCCCCCTCTCCTTGTCCGGTGGGGAGAGCTCCCTCACCCCCCTCTCCTTGTCCGGTGCGGAGAGCTCCCTCACCCCCCTCTCCTTGTCCGGTGGGGAGTGCTCCCTCACCCCCCTCTCCTTGTCTGGTGGGGAGTGCTCCCTCACCCCCCTCCTTGTCTGGTGGGGAGTGCTCCCTCACCCCCCTCTCCTTGTCTGGTGCGGATAGCTCCCTCACCCCCCTCTCCTTGTCCGGTGGGGAGTGCTCCCTCACCCCCCTCTCCTTGTCCGGTGGGGAGAGCTCCCTCACCCCCATCTCCTTGTCCGGTGCGGAGAGCTCCCTCACCCCCTTCTCCTTGTCCGGTGGGGAGTGCTCCCTCACCCCCCTCTCCTTGTCCGGTGGGGTGCTCCCTCACCCCCCTCTCCTTGTCCGGTGGGGAGAGCTCCCTCACCCCCCTCTCCTTGTCCGGTGGGGAGTGCTCCCTCACCCCCCTCTCCTTGTCTGGTGGGGAGTGCTCCCTCACCCCCCTCCTTGTCTGGTGGGGAGTGCTCCCTCACCCCCCTCTCCTTGTCTGGTGCGGAGAGCTCCCTCACCCCCCTCTCCTTGTCCGGTGGGGAGTGCTCCCTCACCCCCCTCTCCTTGTCCGGTGGGGAGAGCTCCCTCACCCCCCTCTCCTTGTCCGGTGCAGAGAGCTCCCTCACCCCCTTCTCCTTGTCCGGTGGGGAGTGCTCCCTCACCCCCCTCTCCTTGTCCGGTGGGGTGCTCCCTCACCCCCCTCTCCTTGTCCGGTGGGGAGAGCTCCCTCACCCCCCTCTCCTTGTCCGGTGCGGAGAGCTCCCTCACCCCCCTCTCCTTGTCCGGTGGGGAGTGCTCCCTCACCCACCTCTCCTTGTCTGGTGCGGAGAGCTCCCTCACCCCCCTCTCCTTGTCCGGTGGGGAGTGCTCCCTCACCCCCCCTCTCCTTGTCTGGTGCAGAGAGCTCCCTCACCCCCCTCTCCTTGTCCGGTGGGGAGTGCTCCCTCACCCCCCTCTCCTTGTCCGGTGCGGAGAGCTCCCTCACCCCCCTCTCCTTGTCCGGTGGGGAGTGCTCCCTCACCCCCCTCTCCTTGTCCGGTGGGGAGTGCTCCCTCACCCCCCTCTCCTTGCCTGTGGGGAGTGCTCCCTCACCCCCCTCCTTGTCTGGTGGGGAGTGCTCCCCCTCTCCTTGTCCGGTGGGGAGTGCTCCCTCACCCTGGAGGCCCTCTTCTTACAAGAGCCGTGGGTGGGGGGGGGGGGTGAAGAGGCCTGGGAAGCAACAATTGGGCATGAGGTGATAATGGTGGCTGAAAGGTGGGAGAGGAATGGCCCAGAGTAAGGGGAGCACCTGGACAGGTGGGGGAATCAACGGTCAAGGGTCAAACAATGAACATTAAAGGAAGAGAGGACATTATAGATACTGAGCTGTTGGGAAGGTGAACATACCCACCAGACAAGGAGAGGCGAGTGAGGGAGCACATAATATATACGATTAATATTGGTCTGAGAACTGAAATGTGATAAATTTGACAGCTCAGTAAATTGGGATAAAATATGCTAAACAAAATGTGAAGGTTGGAAATGGAAAGATTGGGTAGTTAAGGGTTAAATAGCTCAATTTGTTAAATGTGTGGGTTGAAGTTTAAGATAACAGTCCAGTGGTTCTCAACCTTTTTCTTTCCACTCACATCCACTTTAAGTAATCCCTATTGCCATCAGTGCAATAATGTCGTAATCACATGTGCTAATCTCTGGCCCAAGATCGTCTGCCTTTCCAACACTACTCCTCGCATTAAATGCAGAGAACATTTCTTTCTATCACACACAAACTTTGGATTTCTGTCTGTACATGCAGTCCTCGTGTGACCTTTATCCTCCTCTCAGTAACTCCTCCTCCCCCTGCAAATCTAGTTTAAACTCATTGGGACAAGACTAACAAACCTACCTGCAAGGATATTAAACCCCTTCCAGTTCAGATCCAATCCATCCTGTTGGTACAGATCCCACCTTCCCTGGAACATAGGCCAGTAATCTAGAAACTCTACACCAGTCCCCACCCATAAGTTAAGATGCCTTATCCTTCTCTTTCTAAACTCTCCAGCATGTGGCATGGAAAGCAGTCCTGAGATCACTACCCTGGAGGCCCTCTTCTTCAACCTCGCGCCTAACTCCCTGAACAATCCTTGCAGGACCTCCCACCTAAGAATGTCATAAACTCGATCTGAGGTATCGTGTACCCTGACACCAGGGAGGCAACAGACCATCTGGGATTCACAATCTCCTCCACAGAACCTCCCATCTGTGTTCCTAGCTATGGAATCCCCCATCATGACAGATCACCTCTTTTCCCCCTTCCCTTCTTAGCCTCAGCACCAGACTCCGTGCCAGAGACCTGATCGCCATGTGTTTAACTTGAGCTATAGTTCTCGATAGAATCTTTGACCTTCTTCCTTCCTTCATTAGCCCCGTGGTGCAAAATAATGCAGCGCTTCCTGGGTCAAAATATGCATAACTAGGCACTGCTTCACTTCCTTTCTTGGCCTTGACGGGCGCAGGTATTATTAAAGTTTGCAGTAGTTCTCCCTGGCCCCAGTAAGACCATGTGTCTGCACCAAGGCTTCAGCCCTGTTCTCATCTGCTTCTTTTCTTGGCCTTGATGGGCACAGGTATTTTTTAAGTTTGCAGTTGTTCTCCCTGGCCCCAGTAAGACCATGTGTCTGCACCAAGGCTTCAACCCTGTTCTCATCTGCTTCCTTTCTATTTTCTTCTTTTCTTGGAAGATATGGAGCATTTGGGGATATATTGGACAGCATATCTTGCAGTTGAGTTGCTCTTTGCAGGATTTGATGATGTCTCCTTTACGCAGACGGCCAAAACATCCTACAGAAAAGCAATTTTCTCCTTTCCATCTGTGTACGTTTCCAAATCGTACTTTGCAGAACAAGCCTTTCTTCACAACAGGCAAGCATTCCTTTATTTCTTTATCCCGAACTGGAGGTGGCAAATGTACTTTGTTTCCAGTTTTGATTGAGGGTGTGATTGGACCTCGCAAATTCTTTACTCACCGTCTGAGGCCCTTTGATAGTTCCACACACTGGATCTGTGACAACGTCCACTTGCCCTTCAATGAACTCCACCAAATCCTTAAAAGTAGCATTTCATTGCATCTTTTCTGGTTTTCAACAACTTGGCTTCTCCATTGTTCTCTCATCCGTGTTCGGGTAATTTATTAGGTAAGTCAAGCTCTTGTCGATCTCAGCCACAACATTGCTGAGAAAGAGGTGTACACGTGGAACCTTCACGCTGTCTGCTTTTATTGACAACTGTGAAAGAGCCTTCTGTACATGAGCTGTAGACATTTTGTACTTTGTTCCCAAGATGATTCTTTAGTAACAACTTAGCTTGTGTGAATCCTCATTCAGGGCCATATGTTAGCAACTCTTTACAAAATCTTGTGGTTGTCCGTTCATGAACTGCTGCAAATAGCAAACAATCCTCTGCTTTGACACTTCATTCAATACTGTGTTCAGCTTTTCATAAACACACCATCAAAAACTGGAATCTTTCTCTTGAGCAGAGAGTCTGTAACTGAATTAGTCATACAGCCATTTCATCATGTCACCTCATGCCTGGGAATGCGTTACTTTCTTCCCCCAGATTTCTGTTACCCAATGCTGGTGCCATTAGCCTCATCTCTCTGTCCAATGGGGTCATTATTGGGGTTTCAGATGTGACACTCTCGTGTCTTACCCCATCTAGTTCCTGACCATAGATGTCTTGTGACCATAGCACTGGTTCAGCCTTTTTTGTATCAAATATTTTCTTTTCCTTCCTCAAAATATGACGCTTTAGGTCATTTACTTCGAGCCCCAGATATCTTGGAGCCTCCTAATGCCTTCAACCTGGCCTGATTACCAGCAATTTCCATGTCCAGATCCAACAGCTCCCGTGGCCTTTGGAACTGCTCCCCCTGCTCTTCTAAGGCAACATCTACCTTGACGCAATTGTTGCTCCCATGGCCTCTTTTCCTCTTCCAAGTCAAATTTATTTTGAAGGGATTCTTTATGGGAGGAACATCATCCTGCGTAGATGCAGAACATTGGCCCCTGATCTTGAACTCCACTGACTTCTCTTGCTTCCTGTGTTTGCCACACCACCCTTCGGTCCCATTTCAGCAGACCCTGTCTCCACTTAGGCTTCCCATCCCCCATCCTCCTCACTACCATCTTGTGGATGATCTTAAGTTTATTTCAATGTTTTTGCAGTAATTCTGCAGGATCTGTATCCCCAGCAGCTGAAACCTGCTTTTCCATTTCCTTTCATTCATTCTTGCTTGGAGTCACTTTGTTTCCATGTCACTAATTGCTGCCTTTACAATTCCACAACCTTCATCTTCTCAACACATAGCTCCACAGGTGCAGCAGCTTCAATGGCGGCTGCCATCTTATCCTTTCTGTCGACTGTCACACTCAGGCATCAAACATGCACAATAACTCCAAAACAGGCCTCAAAGGACAAACGGCAATTTCTCCAAACTCTGTTCTAACTTGCAATAAATGCACAGGAATCCTTTAGTAAGACTTACCACTCCTTCTATGGCCTTGGTGATGTTGATGCTTCCTTGAGTTCAAAATGCTTTAAACAGAGAGCCCAATCATCCCCTCCTAATTCCAAATCAAATTTCCAACTTTCTACTGACTTAAATTCTGATTTTTATTGACTAATGTGTCAAGACTATCTTCATTTATAATCACCTGGAGAGACTAGAATGTTGTGGTTGATAACTTCTTCAAGAAAGATTTGTACCAAAGTTGAGTTTCTCAGTTTATTAAACCTTATATTGGTTACTACATTACAACTTTGCTATATGGCACTAAAACTATGATTAAATGATGTTTAAACAAAATTAAAAATGACCAATATGTTTTTTGGCCATTTCAAGTCCATTCATCTTTGCAAAGAGAATCAAAACTGACCATTTTCCGTAAAACACGGAGAGAGAGAGAGAGAGCAACACCTTGGCTATGAATATATTTCTATAGACATTCAAAGAATGTAAACAACGTTTACACAGACTGCTTGCAACTTGCATTTTAACCCTTACACAGGTGGACAGGGTGGTAAAGAGAGCTTTTAGCATCTTTACCATCATAAATCAAAGTATTGAGAACAGGAGTTAGGATGTTATGGTGAGGTTGTACAAGACATTGGTGAGGCTAAATTTGGAGGATTGTGTGCAGTTTTGGTCACCGAAAGACAGGAAAGATCTCAATAAGATAAAAGAGGCAGAGATTTACTAGTATGTTGTCCGGACTTCAGGAACTGAGTTACAGGGCAAGCTTCAACAGGTTGGTAATGTGGAATGAGCTTCCAGCTGAAGTGGTGAATGTGGGCTCAATTTTAACATTTAAGAGGAATTTAGACAGGTACATGGATGAGAGGAGTATGGAGGGCTATGGACTGGGTGCAGGGCAGTGGAACCAAGCAAATAAAAATGGTTCAGCCCAGACAAAGGGCCAGAGGGGCTGTTTCTGTACTGTAGTGTTCTATGGCACCAATACCTCTTTCCTGATGGCAGCAGTGAGAACAGAGCATGTGCTGGATGCTCTCCGACAGCACCGTTCCCGATGGTGGAGAGGCTTTTGCCTGTAATGTCCTGGGCTGTGTCCACCATCTTTTGCAGAACTCTACACTCAGGGCTATTGGTGACCCCATACTAGACCGTGATGCAGCCGGTCAGCACACTTTCCACTACACGTCTGTAGAAATTTGCCAGGGTTTTTGGTGTCGTCCCAAACCTCCACAAACTCCTGAGGCAGTGGAGGTGCTGAGTTGCTTTCTTCACGATGCCATTGGTGTGTTTGGTCAAGGAAAGATCCTCTGAGAGAGTGACTCTCTAGAACTTAATTTGCTCCCCCTCTGATTTCCCCAATGATCACTAGATTTCCTGAAGTCAACCATCAGCTCCTTGGTTTTGGCAACATTGAGTGCAAGGTTGTTGTTCTTGCATTGTTCAGCCAAGCTTAGAGTCTCCATCCTGCCCGCTGACTCATCCCCTTCCTTTATCTAAAGTAAAAACACACAAAGCTGGAGAAACTCGGCAGGTCAAGTGTCCTTCATGTAGCAAAGGTAAAGATACAGAGCAACATTCTGGACCAGCCAGCCAGTCATCAAAGTGAGGAAAAACTTCAGCAGGCGTCAGAACAAAAGGGTGGGGGGGGAGGGAGGAGGTGTGGCCATAAAGCCAGGAGATGATAGGTGGAAAAGGGAAGGAGGGGTCAGCAGTGGGTGGAGAACTGGAAAGGGGAGTGGAAAAAGGCAAGCAGGTTAGCAGAAAGCAGAGAAGTTGCTGTTAATGCCCCATGGCTGGAGGGAGCCCAAATGGCAGATAAGTTGTTGTTGCTCCAATCTGCAGGTGGTCTTGGTGAGATGGTACGAGGCCATGGTTGGACGTGGGTGTGGGGCTCAGATTAGAAATGGTTGGCTGTTGGAATGTCCCTGTCATCGATGCAGATGAAGCAAAGGTGCCCAGTGAAGCATCTCCCAGTCTGTGCCTAGTCTCTCCGACATAGAGGGAGTACCAAATCAGCCCTGTGGATACATAGTGAAGTGTTGCTTCACGTGAAAGGCCCGTTTGAGCCCCAATCCATAGTGAGGGAGGAGATAGGGGCACATGGCACCTCCTGTGGCCACAGGGGAAGGTGTCAGGGTGGGGGAATAGGTGGGGAGGGAAGAGTGTGCAAGGGAATCACAGAAGGAGCAGTCCCTATGGAAAGCCAAGAGGGGAGGCAGAGAGAAAATATGTCTAGTGGTGGGAGCCTGAAATTCCCGCGGGCGATGTGTTGATTGCAGAGGCTGGCAGGATGATAGGTAAGGAAGAGGGAGATTCTATATTTGTTGCGCCTGGGAGCCCGTGATTAGCCAGGGCATCAAAGGTAATGGGGAAAAGGTTGGGCAGTGAGAAAATGGACCAGCTCATGACTGAATGGTGGGGAAGGTTCGAAGGGCTGAATGACCATTTCTGCTCCTATGTCTTATGGTCTAATGAACTGATCCACGGCTGGTTCACTGAAGCACCTCATACTGACTCCGTCCTTGGATCTCCTCAAACCGAAATCTCAAGCGTGTTCACCAACAGAGCCATCACACTGTCTGACAGTTCACCAAATGCCTTCATGATGTGGAGACACCATTAGCTTCATGGTGTAAATCCTCACAGTCCATGAGGAGTTTGCAAGTTCCTCCCTGTATCTGCGTGGTTTTCTCCCAATGACATATGGATTCAGAGGGTTAATTGGTCAGAAGGGTGTGTTTGGGCTGCGCGAGCTGGAAGGGCCTGTTACTGTGCTGTGTGCCTGAAATTATACAGGTCGTTGCAGACACAGTATGTGTTTAAACACTCATGTTGGCACATCAATAAAGTCTGCGGCCTCACACATCGCGAGAGTGGCCTGCTGTTCTACCCTGCAATAAAAACACAATGCTGGAGAAACTCAGCTGGTCAGTGTACTTCAGTGGTTCTCAACCTTTTTCTTCCCACTCACCCCCCCACGTTCAGTAATCTCTCTGTCGTCGGGGTCCGTGATTGGTGAACGGTTGCTTCAGGTGGGAAGAAACAGTTTGAAACCCACTGTTTTAATTGTCCCTTATGGACTCGTTATGTGCACGGATTCAGAATCCAAAGGAAATGGACCAACGACAATTTTTCTCAATCAAAATATTTCAGTCACAACTGGGTCTGGAGCAGTGATTCTCAACCTTCCCTTCCCACCCACATCCCACCTTAAACAGGGTCAGCACCAAGAGCAGAGGGACATTCACGGACATTGTAATCTGCCCCCACCTGCAGCACCTGTGTCACTAGCCGCACCAAGTGTAACCAGTGTCACTAGTCTCCACACAAAGTAGTAAGGTTCAGGTACACCCCACCCCCCCAGCGGAGTGAGCTTTTGAGTGTTAGATTGTGTCTCCTGCTGACTTGTTCTAGCACCAACCCTAGCCTGAAGCAATCCCTTACTAATCACCACTTAAGGTGGTGTGAGAGTGGAAAAAAAAGTTTGAAAACCACCTGTTGAATCTTTCTCTATAACTCAGTCCCTGAAGTCCGGGCAACATCCTAGTCAATCTTCTCTGCCTCTATCTTATTGAGATCTTTCCTGTAGTTTGGTGACTGTTGGAATCTAGGGGTTAAAACAGTATGAAATAAATGATTAATTAATAAGTGTATATTTACTGCATGGTTCAGGGAAAAAGGAAATAAATGATTAATTAATAAGTGTATATTTACTGCGTGGTTCAGGGAAAAAGGAATGTTTTCTTCTTTGGCTTGGCTTCGCGGACGAAGATTTATGGAGGGGGCAAAAAGTCCACGTCAGCTGCAGGCTCGTTCGTGGCTGACAAGTCCGATGCGGGACAGGCAGACACGGTTGCAGCGGCTGCAGGGGAAAACTGGTCGGTTGGGGTTGGGTGTTGGGTTTTTCCTCCTTTGCCTTTTGTCAGTGAGGTGGGCTCTGCGGTCTTCTTCAAAGGAGGTTGCTGCCCGCCGAACAAAGGAATGTGATTAAGTGGCAATCACAGCATGGAGCAAAGTTGGCTGAGCAAAATTGTCTGCTCCAAAATACAGGGAGAGGAAATGCATAAAACGATTTAGGAGGAATGCTCCAACTGAAGGAGGTGGTGAGTAGCACAGGAGACACAGGCCAGATCAGAACAAAGAATGGCCTGCAAGAAACAAAGGGAATGGAAAACCAGTCTAGGAGGAAGATTAAGGCAGGAGGAGGTGTTAAAGAGAACAGCAGAAATTGGCCAGACAAGAACAGAATGGTGATTAGAAATATCTGGGGATGAATTAATTTCTGATCAACACAACAGGATAGTCTAGCCTGGAGGATTAAGATGGGAGTGCTACACCCCAGATATCTGCAAAACAGGAGATGACTTGTGATAACCCTTATGCAAAAAGATCTAGCAAAGGAAGCCAACTTTTGTTCTGTATGATAATGAAATCTAGCAAAGGAAGCCAACTTTTGTTCTGTATGATAAGGTTGACCTATATAAACTGAGCCAACTGGACAATAGGGGTCAGTCTTGGGGAGTAGCTCACTGTGCAGGTGACCTATGAACTAATGAATGACCCAGAGCTCTGTTAAGTTTTATTCTTGTGCTGTGTAATAAATTGACTGTTGAACCGAATACCTTCTCCTATCACTTCATTCAAAGAGCACGCTGGACTCAGACTACACATAGACTAAATTAAGAGTAAGGTAAAGCCAGAGTCCGACAAGACCAAAACTGCACATAATTCTCCAAATTGAGTCTCACCAATGTCTTATACAACTTCACCACAACATCCCAGCTCCTGTACTCAGTACTTTAATTTATGAAGGCCAATGTGCCAAAAGCTCTCCTGACAACCCTGTCCTCCTGTGACGCCACTTTCAGGGAATTCTGTATCTGTATTCCCAGATCCCTCTGTTCTACCCCATTCCTCAGGGCCCGGCCATTTACCGCGTACGTCCTTCCAAAATGCAACACCTCACACCTGTCTCCATTAAACTCCATCGGCCAATTTTCCAGTTGGTCCATATCCCTCTGCAAGCTTTGAAAACCTTCCTCACTGTCCACAACGCCTCCAATCTTTGTTCTTACAGAAGCCATAAAAAAGAATGGTATGAAGCCACTGGTCCCAGAGATGTGCGTCTGGGGCCCAAACTGTAAGGAGTTTGTACATTGTCCCCGTGTTTGCATGGATTTTCCCTGGGGCTCTGGTTTCCTCCCACTGTTCAATCATACAGGTCAACACAGCAATGCAGGTTTCAGTGGCCAGAATCAGCTTCAAATTAACGCAAACCCATGGCTTTCCTCCCTGAAGCCATCCCGAAATGCCCCTTCAGCCACAGGCAGGGTGTCTGTCACCAGAGCAGAGTCCAGCTCTCCACCCGCAGCCCAAACCCGAGAACCCACCACTGGGCCAGCAGACCAGGATTGTCACCCCAGAGTGGGGCTGGGGGAACGTGCGATGGAACGAGGGCCAGTGAGTGATCAGGCACAGGGCGGTTTCTCCCCTTTATTAAATCTGTCAACAGTCCAGAGGCTTGAGGGAGAGCAAGGCACCTCCCCCGTTCCCCCCTCACTGCACCCCTACCCAACCCGACACCCCATCCCCACCCGCCCGACAACCCCACCCAACCCCCAACACCCCACTCCCACCCTCCCGACCTCACCCAACCCCCGACACCCCATCCCCACCCTCCAAAAACTGCCACCCAACCGACACCCCATCCCCACCCTCCCGACAACCCCACCCAACCCCCGACACACCATCCCCACCCTCCCAACCCCCGACACCCCATCCCCACCCTCCTGACAACCCCACCCAACCCCCGACACCCCATCCCCACCCTCCCAACCCCCGACACCCCACCCTGCTCCTAACTCTCTCTCCCCAATCAAATTCACCCCAGCCCTTCCCTCTGGACCTCCTTTGCCAACAGCCCCCCTCACCTCAAACAACATCCCAAACACCCACCTTAATCCCCCCTCCCCCTCAGCCCATTTCCTCCACCCTAACCCTTTCCTCTCCCTCATCCGAATCCCCCGACCACTTTCTTTCCCCCCCCTCCCCATCGGCCTCCACCCCATCAAGCCTCACCCACACCCCAACAGCCTGCGATAACACAGCGCTGGCTGGTGAGAAGCTGGGCCAGACAAGAGAGATGGAGGGTTGAGGGAGGGGGCATGGGGGGTGTTGACGGTGAGGTGGGATAGGGGTTGGCTGACAGAGGCCAGAGGAACACACCCACATTTTAAATAAAAACTATTTCTTTCTTCCATGCGAGGAAACAGGAAGGGCGGTGAGGAGGGTCCCTCAGGACGCGTCGGAGGGGACGTGCTCCTCGAAGCCCTCGCTCTCCCGCACCAGAGCCCGCTCCAGGATGACACGACCCTCCTTGTAACGCTGACTGTCTTCGGTGGCAAACTCGTAGATCCAGCCCAGCTTGCTGCTACAGTTCTTACAACTGACGTCCCGCACCATGTGTCTGCCTGTCAGCATGACCCGGTCCTGCACCTCGCTGTACTGTAGATTCACCACCTATATGGAAAACACAGTCAGAGAGAGGGGAATCGGTAGCAGAGGAGGCTGACACAGCTTGTTGGAGGGAAAGGCCTCCCGTGCCCACCCTCGCCCCCACACATACCTTGTTATAGAAGACCCCCCCCGTGCCCACCCTCGCCCCCACACATACCTTGTTGGAGGAAGACCCCCCATGCCCACACCCACCCCCCACTTACCTTGTTGAAGATAACCCCCGTGCCCACACATACCTTGTTGAAGACCCCCCGTGCCCACCCTCGCCCCCAGACATACCTTTTGAAGACCCCCCTGTGCCCACCTTCGACATCCCACATACCTTTTATTTTAATTTTTTTTTCCACACTATAAACCATGTTGACCAAGATACAGACATTTTTCTTCTTAAATATATACAGTGTCATTTTCTCCCCCTTTTTCCCCCTCCCTCACCTCACCTCCCATTTATTTGAAGTTCAATCTATAAGATACATGAAACCCGTTAAACAATGTTGTCACTTAATAAAGATAAACAAGAAATTTCACTGAGTCAGTTCTTTTCATTCTCTTCTCCTTCTGTCATTTTAGGTGCTAGATGTCCATGGTAGGTTTTCTCTATTGTGTTTCATGTATGGCTCCCATATTTGTTCAAATATTGTAATGTTATTTCTTAAATCATATGTTATTTTTTCGAATGGAATACATTTATTCATTTCTACATACCATTGTTGTATTCTCAAGTTATCTTCTAATTTCCAGGTTGACATAATACATTTTTTTGCTACAGCTAGGGCTATCCTAACAAATCTTTTTTGTGGACCATCCAACTCAAGTCCAAATTCTTTGTTTTTTATGTTACTTAGGAGGAAGATCTCTGGGTTTTTTGGGATTTTGCTTTTTGTGATTTTATTTAATATCTGGTTTAGATCTTCCCAAAATTTTTTCACTTTCTCACATGTCCACATTGCATGAATTGTTGTTCCCATTTCCTTTTTACAGCGAAAACATCTGTCAGATACTGTTGGGTCCCATTTATTTAACTTTTGAGGTGTAATGTATAGCCTGTGTATCCAGTTATATTGTATCATACGTAACCTCGTATTTATTGTATTTCTCATAGTTCCAGAGCATAACTTCTCCCATGTTTCCTTCCTTATCTTTATGTTTAGATCTTGTTCCCATTTTTGTTTAGTTTTACCATTTGTTTCCTCATTCTCCTTTTCTTGTAGTTTAATATACATGTTTGTTATAAATTTTTTGATTGTCATTGTATCTGTAATCACATATTCAAAGTTACTTCCCTCTGGTAACCTCAGACTGCTTCCTAATTTGTCCTTCTAGTGGGATTTCAGTTGATAGTATGCCAACACTGTATCTTGAGTTATATTATATTTATCCTTCATTTGTTCAAAGGATAATAATTTATTTCCCGAAAAACAATTTTCTATTCTTTTGATCCCTTTTTTCTCCCAATCTCTAAAGAAAAGGTTATCTATTGTAAAAGGGATTAGCTGATTTTGCGTCAGTATTAGTTTTGGTAATTGGTAATTTGTTTTATTCCTTTCTACATGAATCTTCTTCCAAATGTTGAGCAGATGATGCAATACCGGTGAATTCCTATGTTGTACCAATTTTTCATTTTTATGTTCAGGTATCTTCTCCCCTATTTTATCTAGTTCTAATCTGGTCCAATCTGGTTTTTCCCTTGTTTGATAAAAATCTGATAGGTATCTTAATTGTGCGGCTCTATAATAATTTTTAAAGTTTGGTAGTTGTAAGCCTCCTTGTTTGTACCATTCTGTTAATTTATCTAGTGCTATCCTCAGTTTCCCCCCTTTCCATAAAAATGTCCTTATTATTTTCTTTAACTCCTTGAAGAATTTCTCTGTTAGGCGTATTGGAAATGACTGAAATAGGTATTGTATCCTTGGGAAAATGTTCATTTTAATACAGTTTATCCTTCCTATCAGTGTTAGTGGTAAGTCTTTCCAATGCTCTAAGTCGTCTTGTAATTTTTTTCATTAATGGATGGTAATTGAGTTTATATAGATGGCCGAGGTTTTTATTTATTTGTATACCTAGATATTGCATTGCTTGTGTTTGCCATCTAAATGGCGATTCTTTCTTAAACTTTGACAAATCCGCATTATTAATTGGCATTGCTTCACTTTTATTTGCGTTGATCTTGTAACCCGACACTTCTCCATATTCCTTCAATTTCTTATGTAATTCTTTTATTGATATTTCTGGTTCTGTTAAGTATATTATAACGTCATCTGCAAATAGACTGATTTTATATTCCTTCTTTTATTTTTATCCCTTTTATTTTATTTTCTGTTCTTATCAGTTCTGCTAGTGGTTCTATAGCTAACGCGAAAAGTGAGGGAGATAGTGGACATCTCTGCCTTGTTGATCTGCTTAAGTTAAATTGTTTTGATATATATCCACTTACTGTCACTTTCGCCAATGGTCCCTTATATAATGCTTTAATCCAATTAATATATTTCTCTGGTAAACTGAATTTTTGTAGTACTTTGAATAAATAATTCCATTCTACTTTGTCAAAGGCCTTCTCTGCGTCTAAAGCAACCGCTACTGTTGGAGTTTTATTTCCTTCTACTGCATGAATTAAGTTAATAAATTTACAGATATTGTCTGTTGTTCATCTTCTTTTAATAAATCCAGTTTGGTCTAGATTTACTATTTTTGGTACATAGGTCGGCTAATCTGTTTGCTAATCCCCCACATACCTTTTTGAAGGGGAATACCCCTCTGTGCCCACCCTCAACAAGGTGAGGAAGCCTCCCCAGTGCCCACTCTCGCCCCCACATACCTTGTTGGAGGAAGACCCCCATGCCCACCCTCGTCCCCACAGCTTGTTGAAGAGGATGATCCCCCATGCCCACCCTCGCCCCCACACAATGTTGAAAAGGATGACCCCCCCATGTCCCCCTCACCCCCCCAACACCTTGTTAAAGAAGACCCTCGTGCCCACCCTCACCCCCACATACCTTGTTGAAGAGGAAGACTTCCCATCCCCCACCGTTCCCACACACCTTGTTGAAGAGGAAGGCCCTGCCTGTGGCCCCGGTGAAGCGAGTGGAGATGAGCTCGGAGCGGTTGGTCAGGATGGTGTCACAGTTGGCGCAGGAGAAGAGGCGGGTGCCCCCGATGTGGTCCAGGAAAATCCTGCCCATGGCTCTAGAGAGATCTGCAGGGACAGGAGCAGCCGTTAATGCTGGCAGCTTGAGTGCCCCATCCTCAGGTTCACTCGGTGGGCTCTCCACTCCCGACCAGTACGTAGTGGTGGTGGGATCTGGCCCATCCACATGGGATCAGGCATGTTCCCCAGCTCCACTCTGACATGTGAGGGCAGTCAGCCTTTCACCAACCTCAACCAGCTGGTCCCCACAACATGAGCTCCCCAGCCCACAATGGATCCCTACTCAACTCTAATCCTTCCCCACCTCTCACCCACAACCTATTTTGCTCACATCCATATGCTGATCGAACCACTGAACATTGCAGCAGATAAACACCCCTTCAGTCCATTGTCCTGCCTGGGTCCGCTGACTTGCACCCAGTCCATACCCCCTCCATCCACGGACCTGTCCAAATTCCTCTTAAATGTTAAAATTCACCACTTCAGCTGGCAGCTTGTTCCACACGCCTTTCCCTCTCTGTGTGAAGAAGTTTATCCCAACCCTTTTTTCCTATTTCTCAACCAATTATCTATCCATGACAGACCCCTACCCCCCGATACCATGCTCCTTGATTTTGCAAACTAGCCTCCTGTGTGGGACTTTATTGAAGGCTTTCTGGAAGTCCAAGTACACCACATCCACTGGCTCTCCCGAGTCCACCCTCCTTGAAATATTACAGATATTGTTACGTCCTTGAAATATTCCAGGAGATTAGTCAAGCTAGATTTCCCTTTAAGGAACCCATCCTGACGAGCACCGAGACTATTATCCCTTCCTAAATGTTCTGCTATTACTCCTTTTATGATAGATTCCAATATCTTCCCCACCTCCGACGTCAGGCTGACCGGTCTAGAATTTCCCGTAATCTCTCTCCCTCCCTTCTTAACATCAGCCACTCTCCAGTCTGCAGGCTCTTCCCCGGAATCTAACAAACTTTGGAAAATGTTGATCAGTGCCTCCACAATTTCCAGAGGAACCTCTCTAAGCTCCCTGGAATGCAGCCCATCAGGCCCAGGGGACTTATCAGGCCTCAGTTCTAGCAATTTACCCACAACCACCTGCTTCTAGGTTTACTAGGTTGATCCCTGGGATGAAAGGGTTGACTTATGATGAAAGATTAAATCATCTAGGATTGTATTCGCTCGAGTTCAGAAGAATGAGAGGAGATCTTATAGAAACATATAGGATTATGAAGGATATGGATAGGATGGATGTAGGAAGGTTTTTTGAGCTGGCCGGGGAAACTAAAACGAGAGGACACAGTCTCAAGATTCGGGGGAGTAGATTTAGGACAGAGATGAGGAAAAATAGTTTTTCCCAGAGAGTAGTGAATGTTTGGAATTCTCTAACCAGGGAAGTGGTTGAGGCTGCCTCATTAAACATATTTAAAATTCGGTTAGATAAATTTTTACATAATAGAGGAATTAGGGGATATGGGGAGAAGGCAGGTAGGTGGAGTTAGGTCATAAATTAGATCAGCCATGATCGTATTGAATGGCGGAGCAGACTCCTATTTCCTATGTTCCTATGTTCCTTCTGGATCTGAATATCCATCAAATTCTCTGTTTCCTTGGTAATTTCACCAAGTCCCTAGATACTGCTTGACCCCTACCCCTTATCTGATCATAACCTAAATCCTCCTTAGTGAAAACAGATGCAAAGTCATTGTTAAATTCCTCAGCCATCTCCATGTCCCCATTGATCATTTCACCTTTCTCCGTTTTCAAGGGCCCAATTTTGGCCCGAACCAATTTCTTCCTTTTAACATATCTGAAGAAGCTTTTGCTATCCCATTTTATATTACTTGCCAATTTGCCCTCGTACTTCATTTTCCCCTCCTGAATGACTTTCTTAGTTTCTCTCTGTTGGGTTTTAAAGGCCTCCCAATCCTCTAACCTCCCACTCTGCTTTGCCATCTTATACTTCTTTCTTTTAGACCTGATACTGCACTTGATCAGCTTTGTCAGCCACGGCTGCCATTTGCTCTTCGAAGAGCCTTTCCTCCTCTTTGGAATGAATCTATTCTGAATCCTGTGAAAAATGTCTAGAAATACCAGCCATTTTTGCCCAGTTGTCCTCCCAGCGAGAATGTCCTTCCATTTAATTTTGGATAGCTCCTCCCTCATAGCTGTATAGTCATCTTTATTTAGCTGTAGCATTAATGTTTCTGACTTCCTTCTCTTCTCCCTTTCCAATTGCAGATTAAAAGTAATCATATTATAACCATATAACCATTTATGGAGCGGAAACAGGCCACATCGGCCTTTCGAGTCCGCAACGGTTCACTGGAACAATCCTGCTAGCTCAAACCTCACGCTCTCCACCAATAACCCTCCAACCCCCTCACCTCCATGTACACATCCAACCTTCTCTTAAATGACAGAAGGGACCCTGCTGCAATTATCTCATTTGGAAGTATTCATTGGAACGTAGATGACTGAGAGGAGACTTGATAGAGGTATTTAAAATTATGAAAGGAATAGATAGACTAGACATAAACAGACTCTTTCCCCTGAGGGCAGAGGAGGTTGGAACAAGAGGCCATGAGTTAAGGGTAAGGGGGCAACACTTTAGGAGAAATATTAGAGAGAGGCTTCTTCACTCAGCGAGTGGTGGCAGAATGGAATGATCATATTATAACCATATAATCCCTAATCAATCCCTGCCTATCCAGATATGTGTATATACTAGCTCGAAGAATATCCTCCATAACCTTCCCCACCACCGAAGTCAAACTTGCTGGCCGATAATTACATCTGCAACCCTCCAATCCTGTGGTACCACCCCCTCCTCTAGTGATCTTTGAAAAATCACTGTCAGTGCCTGTGCTATTTGTTCCTTGATCTCCCTTAAAATCCTGGGAAAAATCCCATCAGGGCCAGGAGACTAATCCACCTTAATTGACCCTAGAAGCTCCAAAACTCTTGCTTTACTATTCTCTATCCTTTCTATAACTAATTTCTTTGCCTCTCTTAACACATATAGGCCAGTGTCCCTTTCCCTCGTGAATACGGACGAGAAAAAATTGTTCAATATTTCTCTTATCCGTTCAATATTTCTAATTATGACCTAATGGTTCCCCTACCTCAAGGTCCCTTATTAACTCCATGTCGTTGCACAGGAACAAGTCCAGAAACGACTTCCCCCTGGTAGGTTCCGTCACAAGCTGCTCCAGGAATGGATCTCGGAGACATTGTATAAACTCACTCTAGTTTTCCCAGCCCGACTTGATTTTCTCAGTCCACTTGCAAGTTGAAGTCACCCATAACGACTGAATCACTACCACTCTGACATCCCATTCTTAATTTATACTGATTTGGACCTGGTCCCAGAACCAGACTAGGTCCAGGACACCCCCTCCCCCAACCTGGTCCTGGTTACTCCCACCCCCCAACCAGGTCCTGGTTACTCCCACCCCTCAACCAGGTCCTGGTTACTCCCACCTCCCAACCAGGTCCTGGTTACTCCCACCCCCCAACCAGGTCCTGGTTACGCCCCCCCCCACCAGGTCCTGGTTACTCCCCCCCAAACCAGGTCCTGGTTACTCCCTCCAACCAGGTCCTGGTTACGCCCCCCCCACCTGGTCCTGGTTACGCCCCCCCACCTGGTCCTGGTTACGCCCCCCCACCTGGTCCTGGTTACTCCCCCCCCCACCAGGTCCTGGTTACTCCCCCCCCCAACCAGGTCCTGGTTACTCCCCCCCCCCCAACCAGGTCCTGGTTACTCCCCCCCAACCAGATCCTGGTTACGCCCCCCCCAACCAGATCCTGGTTACGCCCCCCCCCAACCAGGTCCTGGTTACTCCCCCCCAACCAGATCCTGGATACTCCCCCCCCCAACCAGGTCCTGGATACTCCCCCCCCCCCCAACCAGGTCCTGGATACTCCCCCCCCCCAACCAGGTCCTGGTTACTCCCCCCCCCCCAACCAGGTCCTGGTTACTCCCCCCCCCCAACCAGGTCCTGGTTACTCCCCCCCCAACCAGGTCCTGGTTACTCCCCCCCAACCAGATCCTGGATACTCCCCCCCCCAACCAGGTCCTGGTTACTCCCCCCCAACCAGATCCTGGATACTCCCCCCCCCAACCAGGTCCTGGATACTCCCCCCCCCCAACCAGGTCCTGGTTACTCCCCCCCCCCAACCAGGTCCTGGTTACTCCCCCCCCCCCAACCAGGTCCTGGTTACTCTCCCCCCCCAACCAGGTCCTGGTTACTCCCCCCCCCCAACCAACGCCCCCCCCACCAGGTCCTGGTTACTCCCCCCCCAACCAGGTCCTGGTTACTCCCCCCCCCCAACCAGGTCCTGGTTACTCTCCCCCCCCAACCAGGTCCTGGTTACTCCCCCCCCCAACCAGGTCCTGGTTACTCCCCCCCCCCAACCAGGTCCTGGTTACTCCCCCCCCCCAACCAGGTCCTGGTTACTCCCCCCCCCAACCAGGTCCTGGTTACTCCCCCCCAACCAGATCCTGGATACTCCCCCCCCCAACCAGGTCCTGGTTACTCCCCCCCAACCAGATCCTGGATACTCCCCCCCCCAACCAGGTCCTGGTTACTCCCCCCCCCCAACCAGGTCCTGGTTACTTCCCCCCCCCCAACCAGGTCCTGGTTACTCTCCCCCCCCAACCAGGTCCTGGTTACTCCCCCCCCCAACCAGGTCCTGGTTACTCCCCCCCCCCAACCAGGTCCTGGTTACTCCCCCCCCCCCAACCAGGTCCTGGTCACGCCCCCCCCCACCAGGTCCTGGTTACTCCCCCCCCAACCAGGTCCTGGTTACTCCCCCCCCCCAACCAGGTCCTGGTTACTCTCCCCCCCCAACCAGGTCCTGGTTACTCCCCCCCCCAACCAGGTCCTGGTTACTCCCCCCCAACCAGATCCTGGATACTCCCCCCCCCAACCAGGTCCTGGTTACTCCCCCCCAACCAGATCCTGGATACTCCCCCCCCCAACCAGGTCCTGGTTACTCCCCCCCCCCAACCAGGTCCTGGTTACTTCCCCCCCCCCAACCAGGTCCTGGTTACTCTCCCCCCCCAACCAGGTCCTGGTTACTCCCCCCCCCAACCAGGTCCTGGTTACTCCCCCCCCCCAACCAGGTCCTGGTTACTCCCCCCCCCCAACCAGGTCCTGGTCACGCCCCCCCCACCAGGTCCTGGTTACTCCCCCCCCAACCAGGTCCTGGTTACTCCCCCCCCCCAACCAGGTCCTGGTTACTCTCCCCCCCCAACCAGGTCCTGGTTACTCCCCCCCCCAACCAGGTCCTGGTTACTCCCCCCCCCCCAACCAGGTCCTGGTCACGCCCCCCCCCAACCAGGTCCTGGTCACGCCCCCCCCCAACCAGGTCCTGGTCACGCCCCCCCCACCACCTCCCAGGCCTGTAGGGCAGTGCTGGCCTGGATTCCACACTCACCCCCCCCACGGCCCACCGTCACCGCGCCGGCCTGCCCGCCCATGGCCCGCGCTGCGGCACCCTCTCTCCCCCCTTCCCAAACCCCGAGCAGGGCCTGCACCGACCCCCCGGGCCGAACTGCCGCAGTGCTCACCCTCAAGTTGCCGCGACGCCACTGGAACTGTTCACGTGACCAGCTGGGGATGAACCACGTGAGGGACAGGGGCGGGCCTGTAATTGTGATTCGAGGAGAGGTGGGGGATGACGTCAGGGAAAGGGGCGGGGTCCACGCTGATTGACAGCGGAGAGAGCTGCCCGCCCCGGCAGAGGATGTGAGAGGGGCCCGTGTGAGTGACGGGATGGAGGCGGGGCCCGTGTGAGTGACGGGATGGAGGCGGGGCCCGTGTGAGTGACGGGATGGAGGCGGGGCCCGTGTGAGTGACGGGATGGAGGCGGGGCCCGTGTGAGTGACGGGATGGAGGCGGGGCCCGTGTGAGTGACGGGATGGAGGCGGGGCCCGTGTGAGTGACGGGATGGAGGCGGGGCCCGTGTGAGTGACGGGATGGAGGCGGGGCCCGTGTGAGTGACGGGATGGAGGCGGGGCCCGTGTGAGTGACGGGATGGAGGCGGGGCCCGTGTGAGTGACGGGATGGAGGCGGGGCCCGTGTGAGTGACGGGATGGAGGCGGGGCCCGTGTGAGTGACGGGGTGGAGGCGGGGCCCGTGTGAGTGACGGGATGGAGGCGGGGCCAGTGTGTGACAGGGCGGGGATGAGTCAGCGAACAGGATGGAGATTGAAAACTTGGCCAAATGGTGCAACAACAACAACCTCACACTCAACGTCACCAAAACCAAGGAGCTGATGGTTGACTTCAGGAAAGGAAAGGCAGAGGGGTATGATCCAGTGATCTTTTGGGGAGCAAGTTTAAGTTCTTGGGAGTCACTATCTCAGAGGATCTTTCCTGGATCCAACACACCAATGGCATCATGAAGAAAGCATGTCAGCACCTCCACTTTCTCAGGAGTTTGCGGAGGTTTGGGACGACACCAGAAACCCTGCCTCATTTCTACAGACGTGTGGTGGAAAGTGTGCTGACCGGCTGCATCACGGTCTGGTTTGGGGACACCAATACCCCTGAGCGTAAAGCCCTGCAAAAGGTCATGGACATAGCCCAGGACATCACAGGCCAAACCCTCCCCACCATCAAGAACATCTACAGTTTGGAGAGCAGCAACAATTGATGTTGAGTTTGTCAGGAAGATCAAATTCCATGGAATTCACGGTGGAGAATCTCACCTGGACCCTTAATCCCAGCTCCAAGGCCCAGAAAGCCCAGCAGTGCCTCTACTTTCTGCGAAGTCTGAGGGAAGTCCATCTCCCACCTTCCATCCTCAGCACATTCTACAGAAGATCTATCGAGAGCATCCTGTGCAACTGTATCACCGCCTGGTTTGGAAGCTGCACCTCCTCGGACTGCAAGACCCTGTGCAGTCAGCAGAAAAGATCATTGGGGTCTCTCTTCCTACAGCGACGGATGTCTACAACACTTGATGCAGGGGAAAGGTGTGAAGGACCCCACACACCCCTCATGTAAACTGTTCTCCCTCCTGCCATCTGGTTACTCATGCCCATACGTCCAGATTGGGCAATAGTTTTTACCCACAAACCATCGGGGTCCTGAACTCCCAGACAGATGTGGATGGTGAACCGTGGACTTTTACTGTATACGTCTCAATGCTTTAATGTGTTCTCCTTCTATTCTGACTTGTATGCTCCATGGTCCTGGAGAAACACTATCTCGTCTTTACCGTATGAGCATGGTACGAAACGGTAAATAAAGGGGACTTGACAAGACTTGCCCCACCAGGTTCAGGAACAGCTGCTCCCCCTCCACTATCAGCCTCCTCAACCACAAACTCAATCAGGGACTCATTTAAGGACTCTGTCTTGTGCACTTTATCAATTCTCTTTGTATTCTCCGTATTGCACAGTCAGTTTGTTTACATTTGTTAAGTTTACAGTTCTTCTTATTTGTTTACACGTGGACATTGTGTTCAGTTTTTTTTTGCACCTCCGATAAGCGGTCATTCTGCCTCGTCCACAGGAAAAACAATCACAGGGTTGTACATGATGTCTGTATGTTCTTTGGCTTGGCTTCACGGATGAAGATTTATGGAGGGGTAATGTCTACGTCAGCTGCAGGCTCATTTGTGGCTGACAAGTCCGATGCGGGACAGGCAGACACGGTTGCAGCGGTTGCAGGGGAAAAGTGGTGGGTTGGGGTTGGGTGTTGGGTTTTTCCTCCTTTGCCTTTTGTCAGTGAGGTGGGCTCTGCGGTCTTCTTCAAAGGAGGTTGCTGCCCGCCAAACTGTGAGGCGCCAAGATGCACGGTTTGAGGCGAGATCAGCCCACTGGCGGTGGTCAATGGGGCAGGCACCAAGAGATTTCTTTAGGCAGTCCTTGTATCTCTTCTTTGGTGCACCTCTGTCACGGTGGCCAGTGGAGAGCTCACCATAGAACACGATCTTGTGAAGGCGATGGTCCTCCATTCTGGAGACGTGACCTACCCAGCGCAGTTTCTTCAGCCAAAGCCAATAGCAAGCAGTCAGTATAACACACCCCCTCCCCTCTCCCCTAGGCCCCCTCCCCCTCTCCTCACTCCCGAGCTCCCCTCATCTTTCCCCCCTGGCTCCCTCCTCTCTCCCACAGGCCCCCTTCTCTCTCCGGGCCCCCTCTCCCTGTCCCTGTCCCTGTCCTCACTCCCCCGTCCCCTCCCCCGCCCCCTCCTCTCTCCCCAGGCCCCCGCCCCCTCCCCCTCTCCCTTTCCCCTCCTGGGCCACCTCCACCTTCCTCTCTCCCCCAGGCCCCTTCCCCCCTCCTTGGGCCTGTATGCAGTCTGAAGGACACCTGTTCATTGGGATGGGGCTGTGACTGCAGGGATTGGAGAGGCTGGTCCTCGTTCCCTGGGGTTGCTTTTCAGCAGGGGTTGGCATGTGGATAAGGTGAATGTTCTGTCTCCTCCCCAGGGTTGATGATTCTGGAGCTGGGGGGAGATATTTAAAAGGTCCTGACAGGCCATTTTTTTCACTCGGAGGGTGCCTGCACTAAGCTGTGTCTAGTGGTGCCACAGAGTGAGGTGATTGAGATGAAATTGTACATGGTGTTCGGCTCACCAGAGGTTTAACCAAACCGGCTCGGGAGGTTCCGAGTGCCATAGTGACATCACAATGTGATGGGATCATTTGCAACACGTGGGGTTTAAGTAAATGACATTTACTGAACTTCAATTCGACTACGTCTGATCATTTCCTCGTTCTTCATTTCACTCTGTGACACGGTTGCTACATTAGTGACCCTGATGGGCCCAAATGGATTTTGGACCTAACATGGACAACACAGTGGTTTCACTCAAACTGCCTGACCTTTGGACCACTCAACCTGAAGTTTGGTTCGGACAAGCTGAGGTGCGGTTCCACATTCTTAAGATAGAAGTGGACACCACTAAGTACTATCATGTGGTAAGTGCCCTCGACCAGGGCACAGCCGGTCGAGTAGTGGATTTCCTTTGGGACCCACCAGCTCTCAGCAAGTACAAAGTCCTAAAATCCCTCCTTCTCTGGATTTACGGTCTCTCACGGCACGAGTGAGCTGCACGGCTCCTCCATATCGTTGGCCTGGGGATCATACCCCTTTGGAATTAATGAACGACATGTTGGCACTGGCAGACGGCCACAGGCCTTGCTTGCTCTTCGAGCAGTTGTTTTTAGAGCAGATGCCAGAAGACAGCCGCCTCATGTTAGCTGACGAGGACTTTGATAACCCTCACACAGTGGCCACCCTTACAGATGTTCTGTGGTGCATGAAACAACAAGGTATAAGGCCCACAGAATTAGTGGTGCATCACACCCAAAGGCCCAGACTCCACGAGAACCAGCGATGAGTGCGCGCATTCCCCCAGACAAGCATGACTTCGTGACAATAGCTATGGCAGCAGGCCACCGTAACAGCCTACTCTACGTCTGGGACAAACTCTCCCAGTGCAAATTTCTAGTCGACACGGGTGCGGAGGGTAGTGTCCTTCCTCCTTCAGGCTTTGACACCCGTACCAGGAGCGCAGATCTGGCGCTCACTGCGGTGAATAACAGTTTGATTCATACGTATGGCACGTGAACTATACCCCTGAAATTCAGCAACAATAAGTTCACATGGAAGTTCATTCTTGCCGCTGTTTCCCGGCCGTTGCTGGGTGCCGACTTCCTCAGAGCTGATGGTGGATTTAAAAGGATGCTGGTTGGTGAATACCACAATGTTCCAGACTTTCTGCCTAGGCACCACAGAAAACTAGAACAATGAATTTGCCAAATTTCCTGTGGAGTTTCCGGACATTGTCACTCCCCAGTTCTCCATTGCCACACCCAAACATGGCATCGCACACCACATCCTCACCCAAGGAGCTCCTCTACGTGCCTGAGCCCGACACCTGCCGCCCGACAAGTTGCAGCTTGCAAAAGTTCCACAAAATGGAGAAACTTGGAATTATACACAGGTCTGATAGCCCGTGGGCTTCCCCGCTACACATGGTGCCTAAAGCCCCAGAAGGCTGGAGACCATGCGGGGATTACAGGCATCTCAACGCTGCAGATCGCTACCCTGTGCCCCATGTACAGGACTTTACAGCTAATCTTCATGGGGCCAGGATACTTCCTAAAATTGACTGGGTATGTGGGTACCACCAAATACCTGTAAATCCGGAGGATGAGCCCAAGGCCGCCATCATAACACTGTTTCGTCTCTTCAAATTTTTGAGAAATGACTTTTGGGCTCAACAATGCTGCAAAACATTCCAACACCTGATGGTCGCAGTGGGGCGTGGCATGGACTTCCTTTTCGTATACTTGGTGACATAATCTTCCCCTGCCACTCCCACAAAGAGCACCTGCAACATCTGCATTTACTCTGTCACCGCCTACAGGAGTTTGGGCCAACTGTGAACCCTGCCAAGTGCAAATTCAGACAGTCCTCTATCGACATCGTATTAGCAGACGGGGTGGCATTCCATTGCCCAGCAAGGTGGAAGCCATCCTCAAATACGATCAAAGGGCTCCAGGAATTTGCAGTGATGGTCAATTTCTGTTGGTGCTTTCTACCCTCTACAGTTCATATTATGAAACCCCTCTTCGACCTCATGTCCAGCGATGACAAAGAACTCGAGTGGACAAAGGAGACGACGGTAACATTCCAGAAGACCATAGATGTCCTAGCGAAGGCAATGGATGCACAAACTGCCTTGACAGTAGACGCATCTGATGTGGCAGTAGGTGAGGTCTTGGAACAGTACACCAATAGACAATGGAAGCCTCTAGCATTTTTCAGTAGGGACCTCTGCACTCCGGAAACAAAATACAGCATATTCGATAGGGAACTGCTGGAGCTGAACCGAGTGGTCAGACACTTCCGCTACTTTTTTGGAAGGCAGGGACTTCAGTTTTCACGCACCACAAACCGCTAACATTCGCCTTTGCGAAGGCAGCACATCCCTGGTCAGCCCGCCAGCAAAGCCACCTATCTTATGTATCCGAGTTTTCAACCAGGATTAAACATATCTCTGGTGAGCGTAACATGGTGGTTGATGGGCAGTCCCGCTCCTTTGTTCAAGCAATATGTGCCCTCTCTCCGGGTATAGACTACATGGCCCTCCCCAAAACTCAGCGCCAGGATGACGAATTCCTGGCTTATAGAACTGGTCACAAACCTTCAACTCAAGGATGTAGCCTTTGGGCCACAATGTACCATCTCCTGTGCAACGTTTCCACAGGGCACCTTCGCCCTATCGTCCCTGCTGCGTGGAGACGTTGCATTTTCTGTGCCATTCACGGTCTGTCCCACCCATCCATTTCAGCAAAGGTCTGTCTGATTGCCAACATTTGTCGAGTGGGAGAGGGTGCAGAGGAGATTTGAGGGGACGTTGCCAGGACTCGGGGGCCCTGAGCCACAGGGAGAGGTGGAGCTTTAAATAAGCATGGCCATTCCAGTCTATCAATATCTCTGCATCCAGAGATATTGTCACACTAGGACCCTCTCTAGTCTGTGCCAAATGTTCAACAATCTTCCAAGGTTGTCAGCAGAATGTCTCTTTGTTATCAAGCCTGTTTGGTCTGGATTTATTAATTTTGGAAAATACTGACCCAATCTCTCAGCCAATGCCTTGGCTATTATCTTATAATCTGTTTTTTTCTTTGGCTTGGCTTCGCGGACGAAGATTTATGGAGGGGGTAAAAGTCCACGTCAGCTGCAGGCTCGATTGTGGCTGACAAGTCCGATGCGGGACAGGCAGACACGGTTGCAGCGGTTGCAGGGGAAAATTGGTGGGTTGGGGTTGGGTGTTGGGTTTTTCCTCCTTTGTCTTTTGTCAATGAGGTGGGCTCTGCGGTCTTCTTCAAAGGAGGTTGCTGCCCGCCGAAGTGTGAGGTGCCAAGATGCACGGTTTGAGGCAATATCAGCCCACTGGCGGTGGTCAATGTGGCAGGCACCAAGAGATTTCTTTAGGCAGTCCTTGTACCTCTTCTTTGGTGCACCTCTGTCACGGTGGCCAGTGGAGAGCTCGCCATATAACACGATCTTGGGAAGGCGATGGTCCTCCATTCTGGAGACGTGACCCACCCAGCGCAGCTGGATCTTCATCAGCGTGGACTCGATGCTGTCGGCCTCTGCCATCTCGAGTACTTCGATGTTAGGGATGAAGTCGCTCCAATGAATTTTGAGGATGGAGCGGAGACAACACTGGTGGAAGCGTTCTAGGAGCCGTAGGTGATGCCGGTAGAGGATCCATGATTTGGAGCTGAACAGGAGTGTGGGTATGACAACGGCTCTGTATACGCTTATCTTTGTGAGGTTTTTCAGTTCGTTGTTTTTCCAGACTCTTTTGTGTAGTCTTCCAAAGGCGCTATTTGCCTTGGTGAGTCTGTTGTCTATCTCGTTGTCGATCCTTGCATCTGATGAAATGGTGCAGCCGAGATAGGTAAACTGGTTGACCGTTTTGAGTTTTGTGTGCCCGATGGAGATGTGGGGGGGCTGGTAGTCATGGTGGGGAGCTGGCTGATGGAGGACTTCCGTTTTCTTCAGGCTGACTTCCAGGCCAAACATTTTGACAGTTTACGCAAAACAGGACGTCAGGCGCTGAAGAGCTGGCTCTGAATGGGCAACTAAAGCGGCATCATCTGCAAAGAATAGTTCACGGACAAGTTTCTCTTGTGTCTTGGTGTGAGCTTGCAGGCGCCTCAGATTGAAGAGACTGCCATCCGTGCGGTACCGGATGTAAACAGCGTCTTCATTGTTGAGGTCTTTCATGGCTTGGTTCAGCATCATGCTGAAGAAGATTGAAAAGAGGGTTGGTGCGAGAACACAGCCTTGCTTCACGCCATTGTTAATGGAGAAGGGTTCAGAGATCTCATTGCTGTATCTGACCCGACCTTGTTGGTTTTCGTGCAGTTGGATAACCATGTTGAGGAACCTTGGGGGGCATCCGATGCGCTCTAGTATTTGCCAAAGCCCTTTCCTGCTTACAGTATTCAATCGCAAAATGGGTAAAACACAGGATTCTGCTGACACCATGGTTTAGATAATGGATTCAATGGATCTCTATTTTCCTTAGGTAACACCTTGCTGTTGAAAAGGTGTCCGGGAAGGTTATTGTCTCCACCACTTGGTTAACCACATCCATTATGAGTGGCATCAACAAATCTTTAAACTCTTTATAAGACTCGGGTGGAAAACCGTCCTCCCCCAGTCTTATTGGCTTGTAGCAATCCTAAAATGTTTTCAATTTCCTCCCAAGTAAAGTGGGCCTTTAACCTCATCTGATCTTCTTGACCCAATCTTGGCAGCTCAACTCCATACAACCATATAACAATTACAGCACAGAAACAGGCCATTGAAATACTCCTATTTTCGTTTGGTTATGCGGTCATTCAAATTTGTTTTGTTACAGGCCCAGAGAACCCCAAAACCCAGCAGCAATAGAAATTCACCAACTAATGGTTACTTGAACTAAAGTAACGTTTAATTTTCTTTAAACATGAAAATAGAATCAAACTTTAACATTACTATTAACTTAACCCTCTCATAATTCTAAGCGCATGTGTGTGTAAGTTCAGAAAAGTTATTTGCCAGCTTGTCCTCTTCTCATCCCAAGTGCTGCTGTTGAACTGTAGAACTGATCTCTCTCTCTCGCTCACAGATGTCTGTTAGATTTAGATCTTTCATATGTCACCATCTAATATGGGGTCTCAAAAAAAATTGAAGTCTCCTCCAATTAAAACATTATTTTGACCTCTCACTATTTTAAGAAACATATTTTGATATATGACTCATTGTCTGTGTTTGGTACATAAAGGTCTATCAGCGTCCAAGCCTCTGAATAGATCCGAAAGTGTGCTATTACATATCATCCATTCTGATCCCCCATGACATCCTTCAGCACCACTGGAATCTTTTTGTTTATTAAAATGGCTACCCCTCCCCCCCTCTATCTATCTATCCCCCTCATAACCTTAAATAATTCTATCAAATCTCCCCCCCCCTCAACCTTCTATGCTCCAAAGAATAAAGATCTAATCAGTTCAATCTTTCTTTGTAATCCAGATGCTGAAACCCAGGCAACATTTTTGTAAATCTCTGCACCCACTCGCTATTTTAAGAAACATATTTTGATATGTTGATATCCTTCCTATAATTTGGAAGTGCACACACTTTCTAAATTTGGCCTCACCAACACCTTGGACAGTCTCAACATCACTTCCCAACTCTCGTATTCTATGCTTTGATTTATAAAGGCCAGCATACTAAAAGCCTTCTTCACCACCCTGTCCACATGAGATTCTACCTTCAGGGAACAATGAAACATTATCCCTAGATCTTTCTGCTCCACTGCATTCCTCAATACCCTCCCATTTACTACACATGTCCTGTTTTGATTCTTCCTTCCAAAAGGAAGCACCTCACAACTTCTCAGCATTAAACTCCGTCTGCCATCTTTCAGCCCACTCTTCAACACAGTCCAAATCCTCCTGCAATCTTTAAAAACCTTCTTCATTGTCCACAATTCCACCTATTTTAGTAACATCTGTATATTTATTAATCCAATTTACCACCCTGTTAGAAATAGAAGTATCTTTAAAGAAATTGCTCGAGACAAAAATTGAGAACAAAGAACATTTATTGTACAACAATGCAAAGTTGGGTGCTTCCCCTTACCCTGGGAATACACACATACACTGGGGCTCACCCAACTTTTGTACAGTTGATTTCAGTATAGGAATACCCTCCCCCTTACATTCTTCTGCCTCCTGCTGGAGAGGTTTGGCATTAGGTAATCCTGCCTGCCTAAGTGCTGTTTCTGTATACTTGGAGGACCAGGGGGTATCCTGTGGGTGTCCCTTCATGTTATTGTCCTTATTCACACCTTCCTGATTCTCGCAGAGTTGGCTCATCCTGTCTAGGGTTGGCTAATTTAATATGTATAAATCTGTGTAAGGTTAGCTAATTAGATATGTAGGACTTGGTACTTCTGTCCAGGGCTAGGAGACCCTTATCTGATCACAAAGACTAGAAGATTCTTATGTTAATCGTGCTGAATCTGCTTTCCTGCATCCTAATTCCCAAGCTCATCCTGCTTGTACTGGTTACAGCCATTAACTGATGTATGAATTTTAGTTTCCTTCATGTTCATAATTTTAGATCAGTTTTCCCATCTCTCACAACCCCATCATCCAGATCATTAATGTGACAAACAACAAGGGACCCAACACCGCTCATCACCGGCCTCCAGCCTGACAAACAGTTGTCCACGACTTTCCCTTCCAGCCCCTGTTGAATATTTACATTATCCCATCACCAGCCCTTTCCCCCTCTTACTATATTGCATCATTTCAACTTTATGTCCCGATCCATTTGCTACTCACCCTGGTGTCATAATCAAAATTCCAGGGACATATTATTTTTCATGTCCCTGATCCCTCAGTCTACTTTTTTCGTTCTCCTATCACTCCTTTGGGTCTTTCTTTTAATTTCTGTTCCATCTCCATCACCTCTTGAGGACCTTTCACTCCCTGATATATTGATTGCAGCGTCGCTGGGCAGGGTTCTTTAGACTACGTCAAATTCCTTTCTCTTCATGATCAGGTCAGAGAAAAAGTGGATCCTTTCCCCTTCTACTGCCAGTAGTAGAGCATGTTCCCTGCCGTGTGTTGTATCATCTCCCAATCTTGGTATTTGAACCGTTATTAATACCGGGCGTGGCCGTTGATTTGGCCCTGGTCGGTGACCGGAGGTTCATCACGACCTTTCATTCCCAGGAGTTTGGCATCTATCTCCAAAGATAACCCACCAAATCCTGACCCTCTACCCCTTCCTTCACCCCTATAACCCTTACATTCTGCTGTCTGTTTGAATCTTCTAGTGAGTTCAGCCTCCCTAGAAATTTCTTTCCCTCAACCTTTCATGCACCCACATAATTTTCAATCTTTTCCATTCTTTCTTCCATGGCTTCCACTTGGTCTTTGGTGGCGGCCATGCAGGTGGTTAGAGTGGCAAGTGCAGTCTTCAACTCCCTGACTCCTTCCATTATCATTTGGACTCTCCCATCCTGGGTACTAAGCGTCTGAATGATGCCCATAACATCACTAATTGTTGGCATCGATCTGCTACTTGTCTTCGTGTCGGGTTCTGCTCTCATCATGTCACTACCTCGCGCGGCTCTGATACCGCTTGTCCTTGCCTGTCCATCTTGCCCATTCCCAAGAGAGCTATTTTATTCTTCTAGCCTATAATACCATGTTTTTTGACCCTTGTTTTTCCAATTATTTAATGTTTTTGGTGGATTTTGGGGTTTATATTGTGGAGCTTGTCCACTCAGCTCATTCACATCACGTGACCTCTGTGGTACTCCAATGTCTAACATACATTTGCATGGATCTATGGATAGGGCAGGTTTAGAGGGATGAGGGCAGGTGGGATCAGTGTGGGTGGGACAGATCTGTGGATAGGATGGGTTTAGAGGGATGGGGGCAGGTGGGATCGGTGTGGGTGGGTTATTGGATGGATCCACAAATAGGACAGGTTTAGAGGGATGTGGAGCCAAACACAATCGCTGTGCAACTGGATCAAGTTCCTGTCGTGTGCTCATCTTTGTTCTGAGAGCTCCTGTCTCTCCTCAAACACCACCACTCGTCTCTTGTTGAAATCTGCTCCATCACTCACACCCCAGCCAGTGCACCCATCCTGTGTTCCACCTTGTAACTGTCCAACTGCGCTGGACAACTGGCCTTGATGTTCCTTCATAATGAGCAGTGGAGAAACCATCACTGGAAATCATTTATTGAAAGCAAACATCTCTGTACATCTTTATATTACAGAAACATTGTACAATGGTTATATCACATGATGAAACACACACCTACTGATGGAAGCACTTGGTGCCAGACCAATCCCAGTTGCCTGTCCTTCCTTTACTGGTAACCTCATCACAGGATGGGGAAGCTGTGGAGAGAGGACAGAGGGGATTTCCCAGGATGTTGCCTGGATGGAGAACGTGTTTCATAAGGCCAGGTTAGCAGAGCTGCGACTTTTCCCTTTGGAGTGTAGGAGGAGGAGAGGAGACTTGATCGACATCTAGAGGGCATAGATAGGGTGGACAGCCAGCGCCTGGTGGGTGGCTGGAATGCCTTGGCAGAGGTGGATGCCTTGGCAGAGGTGGTGGTGGTGGAAGCTGTTACAATAGGGGCACCTAAAATACTTTTTTTCAAAACATGGATGGAAGGACTTGATAAATGGCTCAAACCTGAAACATCGGTCATGTATCTTTACTATATAAAGTGAGCTGTTTGACCCGCTGAGTTTCTTCAGCATTGGATGTAAGGGTTAGAGTAGAGAAGTTGGCGTGGAGTGGGTTCCAGAGGTCAGCACAACATTGTGGGCTGAAGGGCTTGTATTGTGTGGTTATGTATGAGCAACTTCACTCCCAGAGCAGAGAGGAAATGGGGATAACTACACAAAATGAAATTAACACAAACATTCCTCACTTCGATATTTTACATATTTTTCACAAAGAATATTTTGGAACAAAAATGTCAGGTACAGGGTGAAGCTCCCTCTCCCCTATCCCATCACACACTCCCAGGGTCAGACAGAGTGAAGCTCCCTCTTCCCCATCCCATCACACACTCCCAGGGTCAGACAGAGTGAAGCTCCCTCTCCCCTATCCCATCACACACTCCCAGGGTCAGACAGAGTGAAGCTCCCTCTTCCCCATCCCATCACACACTCCCAGGGTCAGACACAGAGTGAAGCTCCCTCCGCATCGTCCCATCACACAGTCTCGGGGTCAGACACAGAGTGAAGCTCCCTCCGCACCATCCCATCACACATTCCTGGGGTCAGACACAGAGTGAAGCTCCCTCCACACTGTCCCATCATACACTCCCGGGGTCAGAACAGAGTGAAGCTCCCTCCACATCATCCCATCACACACTCCCGGAGTCAGACACAGAGTAAAGCTCCCTCCGCACGTCCCATCACACACTCCCGGAGTCAGACACAGAGTGAAGCTCCCTCCACATCATCCCATCACACACTCCCAGGGTCAGAAACAGATGAAGCTCCCTCTCCCCCATCCCATCACACACTCCCGAGGTCAGACACAAAGTGAAGCTCCCTCCACACCGTCCCATCACACACTCCCGAGGTCAGACACAGAGTGAAGATCCCTCTGCACCATTCCATCGCACTCTTAGGATCAGCCACACAGTGATTCTCACTCCGCACTGTCCCATCACACACTCGCCCATTCCGGTGTGGGACACACAGAGTCAATCCCTCTCCCACGTTCCATCTCAGTGCCATGTGCGTTCCATGCTTGGTGCTGCCCAGTTCAGGCTGTGGTCACTGAGAATGGCAGCAGGAGTCATGGTGAAGATGTGGACTGCACGTTTACTGAGTGCTGTGCTGTGGTATGACCTTGGTGACGAGGCCGATGCCCTTTGTGACGCCCTGCCGGAACAGCAGCTTCGCCCCCACCTTCAGGTACTCGGGATGCTTGATGAAGCGAAACCGTACCACAGCCTTCTCCCCCGTCCGCAGCTCCTCCTGCAATAGGCAGCAGCTCAGTGACAGGGGGGGGGGGGGGGGTGGGGAACGGTTGGGGGGGGGAGAAACGACATGGACAGAAAGGGGGATGGAACTGCACCACAGCCTTCTCCCCCGCTGCAGCTCCTCCTGCAATTGGCAAGTGTGGGTCCGGGGTACAGATATGGGGATGGGAGAGGGAGTGTCAGGTCTGGTGGGAGGGGTGGGGGGGGGAAGGAGTGGGTGGAGGGTCATCTGGGGAAAGAGGGGAGAGGAGGTGGGCCAGGGATGAGGAGAGGGGAGGAGTAGATCAGGATCAAGGGGGGAGGGGGGAGATGGAGTCTGGTCCAGGGACGGGGAAGGGGACCATAAGGTGGGGTGGATCAGGGAGGTAGAGATGGGGGAGCATATCAGGACCTAGGGGGGAAAGTGAGAGTGAGGGGCGTGGGTTCAGGAGAGGGGAGAGAGAGAGATGGGTCGCCAGGAAGAGGGAGAGGAGATATGAGAGGGGGAGGGGGGAGTTTGGGTCAAGACGGCTGGGGGGGGTGGGGGGGGGAGAGAGGAAGGGGAAGGGTGAGAGGTTGGGTCAGATGGAAAGGATCAGGACATGTCCATGGGAGGGGGGGAGAGATGGGGCAGGGAGGAGGGGCTGGTTGGCTCCGGGGGAGAATGGGTCGGGGCTGGGGCGAATGGGAGAGGGTGGGATGGGTCCGCGGGGGGAGGAGGAGAAGTGGGAGGGGTTGAGTCTGGGGGCGGTGGGATGGGTTGGGGCTGGGCTGAGGGGAGGTGGGAGGGGTGGATAAATTGGGTCAGTTCCAGGGGAGGGATCAGGACGGGTCCATTCCCGTGGCACTGGCCAGGCTCACCTTGCCGTGGATGAGCTCCACAATGGCAGTCTGCCGCACATTGCCCACGTGTACGGTGACCTGGAAGCCGGCGCGCACCGTCCTGGTGTGGAACAGCAACACGATCTCGGCCTCGAAGACAGAGCTCACTGTTGGCTGCATCTCTGGGCTCACCATCACCATACCCTGCAGACAAACTCCATTAACCCAGGCACAGCAACTGGAACACGTCTTCCGGCACCTGTCTCCCTGCACGACCCATGGGGAATGTATGACTCCTGGCACAGTCCTGCCCCCACACAGCTCACCCGGCGCAGCCCTGATACTGTCAGGCCCCTGGCACCCGTCTCGCGGCACCGCCTCCAGGCACAGTACAAGCCCCAGCAGGATTCCTTGCAGTCTGGCCCCGGCACATACGGCTCCTGGCACGGCCCCGGCACATACGGCTCCTGGCACGGCCCCAGCATGGCATTGTCTTGTAGGGTAGAATACAGTCCCCAATACCTGTACCCACTCGCCCCACCGTGGTCAGACTGCTATTTGGCCTATCATGCCCTTCTTATCCCTCAGTCCATTGGGCAGCCACTCAGCCTGTCATGCCCTGTCCTGCTCTCTGCGGACAGCCTACCGTCTGCCCTGCCCACCCTTCCTCCCCACCCCGTGCAGTGAGCCAGGCAGCCACTCAGCCTGTTATGCCCGACCTACCCCACACAGTCTGTCAGGTAGCCACTCAGCCTGTTATACCCATCCTGTAGTCCCTGCCCCCCACGGGCAGCCAGGCTGCCGCTCAGCCCATCCACCCACCTTGCGAAGCAGGGCCCGGTCGAAGCTGCCCAGGGCCAAGGTGGCAGCCTGGCCGGCCCTCAGCACGCGGCAGGCCGACCGGTTCCGCTGGATGCTGCAGACGCTGAGGGGCAGGAATTGCCCTGTGTCCGTGGGCCCCACCACGAGGCGCTCGCCCTCCCGGCAGATCCCACTGGGGGCAGATCGACAGGTCAGTCACAACAGGGGGGCACGGGTTTGAAGGGCAGGGGGCAGGGGCGGGGGGGCAGATCGACAGGACAGTCATGGCCAGGGGTCGGGGCTGAGCCAGGGGAACAGGCAAGTCAGCAGACTGGCCATTCGGCCCATCCAGTCTGCTCCACCATTCCCATCACAGCTGATGAATGTCCCTCCTGACCCTGCAACCTTTTACAAAAAAACACACAAATGATGGAGAAACTCAGCAGGTTGAACAGAGCCTTTATGTAGCAAAGGTGAAGATACAGAACCGACGTTTCAGGCTGGAGCCCATCATCAGGGCGTGGAGTTTCTCCAGCATTTGTGTATTTTTTCCACTTAGCCACGGTGTCAACCTTTGACCCTCAGAAATCACAACCCCTCCATTTTAAATCTCCCCACCTGCTGTGGCAACACTGACCGGGTATACCACCCTCTGGTCCCAGCCTCTGCCACTACAGGAAACATCCTCTCCACAGCCACTCCATCCAGCCGGTACAATATCGGCAGGTTTCAAGCCCAAAGCTGGACGTTAATCCTCTCCTATAACCATATAACCGTTGATGGCATGGAAACAGGCCATCTCAGCCCTACGTCCACGCCAGTTCACTCAAACAACTCCACTAACTCCCCCCGCCTATTCTCCGCCCATAACCCTCCAACCCCCTCTTATCCATGTATATATCACTCTCTGAGTGAAGAAACATCCTCTAATATTTCTTCTAAAATTTTGCCCCCTTACCCTCAACTTGTGTCCTCTTGTTTCAACCTCCCCTGCTCTCAGGGGGAAGAGTCTACTTGCATCGAGTCTATCAATTCCCTTCATAATTTTAAACACCTCTATCAAATCCCCTCTCAACCGTCTACGTTCCAATAAATAAACTCCTAACCTCTTCAATCTTTCTCTGTACTCTAGGTATTTTAAGCCAGGCAACATCCTTGTAAATCTCTGCACCCTTTCCACTTTATCTAGATCCTTCCTATAATTTGGAGACAAGAGCTGAACACAATACTCCAAACTTGGCCTCACCAGCGCCTTAAACAGTCGCAGCATCACTTCCCAGCTCCTATATTCTCTGCTATGATTTACGAAGGCTAGCATACCAAATGCCTTCTTAACCATGGGAATCTACCTTCAAGGAACGTTGCACCATAACTCCAAGATCTCTTGGTTCTTGTACATTTCCCCAATGTTCTCCCCTTTACTACATATGTCCTATTTTCATTATTTTTACTGAAATGAAGCACCTCACACTTCTCTACATTAAATTCCATTTGCCATCTATCAGCCCAACTCTCCAGACAAACCAAATCCCTCTGTCATCCCTGAAAACCTTCCTTGTTATCCACCACTCCCCCATTTACGTATCGTCTGCGTATTTACGCCCAGTTAACCACCCCATCATCCAAATCATTAATATAAATATTGAACAACAGGGGACCTAGCACTGATCCTTGAGGTACTCCGCTTGTCACAGGCTTCCATTCTGACAGATAGTTGTCCACCATTGTCCACCTTGACCCTCTGATGTCTCTCCTCCAGCCACCTCTGAACCCATCTTACTATTTCTCTATTAATCCCGGGATCATTCTCCTAAGCCTCCAATGGACCTTCTCCAACACCAGCACATCCACAGTATTGAGAAAAGGAGCTGGGATGTTATGTTAAAGTTGTACAAGACATTGGTGAGGCCAGATTTGGAGAATTGTGTGCAATTTTGGTCACCGATCTACAGGAAAGATTTCAATAAGATAGAAAGAGGCAGAGAAGATTGACTAGGATGTTGCCTGAACTTCAGGAACTGAGTTACAGGGAAAGGTTCAACAGGTTAGGACTTTATTCCCTGGAGCGTAGAAGAATGAGGGGAGATTTGACCGAGGTATTTAAAATTATGAGGGGGACAGACAGAGTAAATGTAGACAGACCCTTTTTCTGCTGAGGGTGGGTGAGATACAAACCAGAGGACATGGGTTAAAGGTAAAAGGGGAAAAAGTTTAGGGGGGAACTTCTTCACACAGAGTGTGAACCGAGCTGTCAGCTGAGGTGGTAAATGTGGGCTCAATTTTAACATTTAAGAAGAATTTGAATAGGTCCATGGATGGGAGGGGTATGGGGGGGGGGTTGGGTTGGATGTAGGTCAGTGGGACTAGGCAAAAAATGGTTCAGCACAGAGTAGAAGGGCCAAAGGGCAGGTTTCTGGGCTGAAATGTTCTATGTCTTGATGCTCCCAAGGTCAGGGGTCAGAGCCATCAGCCCTCCACCCTATATTTCCCTCCTGTGGGCAATGTCCCCTCACCTGTACAGCGTTCCCCCAACAACGGTCCCCACCTCAGGCACCGAGTAGATCTCGTCCACCTGTCCGTGGGTAAACAGTGGGTTAGGGTCTCTGCCAATCGGGGACCCCTGCCGCCTTCCCCCACCAACCTCCCCACACCCATTGCCTCCCCCACAAGCCATCTCCTAACATCCCGACCGCTTTCCTCGCACCTACTATCCCACCCAAGCACCCTCCCCTAGCCCCACATATCCCCACACCCTCCCCTCCCAGCCCCAACCATGCACCCCTACCCCAGTACCCTCAACTGGCCTTGTTCCCCCAACCCCTTACCCATTCCTCTCCTCTCCCAACCCTCCTTACCCTGCTGCCCTTCCCAACCTCCAGCGCCGTCCCCCAGCCAACCTCCCCCACCCCTGTCACCCTCCCCACCTGGAACTCAGCCAGCTGCTGCATCAGCTCCTCCTGCTCCTTGCTGTTGGTGAGAGGAGGCAGCACGTTGAGGAACACCTTCAGCAGGTCCAGGTTCAGGCCGTTCACACTGGACAGGGTGAAGATTGGTGTGACGCTGGACAGAGGGGACAGGGCATTACCAACACTGGGGACGGCTTGGCAGGGCCCCGGCAGCACCGGGGTCGGCTCGGCAGGGCCCCGGCAGCACCGGGGTCGGCTCGGCAGGGCCCCGGCAGCACCGGGGTCGGCTCGGCAGGGCCCCGGCAGCACCGGGGTCGGCTCGGCAGGGCCCCGGCAGCACCGGGGTCGGCTCGGCAGGGCCCCGGCAGTACCGGGGTCGGCTCGGCAGGGCCCCGGCAGCACCGGGGTCGGCACAGCAGGGCCCCGGCAGCACCGGGGATGACTCCGCAGGGCCCCGGCAGCACCGGGGATGACTCCGCAGGGCCCCGGCAGCACCGGGGATGGCTCGGCAGGGCCCCGGCAGCACCGGGGATGGCTTGGGAGGGTCTTGGACAGCTCGGTGAGGGGCAAAGGATGAGCGAGGAGGGAAAAGGCGTTGGGAGCAGGGCAAGGGCAGAGGAGACAAATAGGGAGAAGTCTGGGTCCTGGGCCACCCAACACACACCCTGGTTCCTGGGGTCAGGCACAGATGCGAACATGTGGGATGGAGGAGGATTGGGGAGGGGTAGGGGTGTGTTAAGACAGGGGGTAGGGTATAATAAATGGCAGAGGGTGAAAGGTATGGTGAATGGACCACCCCACAACATACCTGGAGGACTGGGGAAACTGGGGGCGAGGGCGCGGGGTGGGGGGAGGACGCAGAGGTATACAGTGGATAGACCACCCTGCACCTTACCTGGCGGACTGGGAGAACTGGTGTGCGGCGGTGAGGGCATCATGGTGAGAGGTGACCAGGAGCGGCACCTTGTTGCAGCCGGGCTGTTTGAGCACGGCCTCGAGCTGACGTGCCGTGCGTTCGATTGTACCCTTGCTGCACAGGTCTGCCTTGCTGATCACAATAAAGAAGGGCAGCTTCAACGCCATAGCCAGGCCCAGGTGTTCACGGGTGGTTCCGGCTGGGACACAAACGGCACAGGGTCACTCACCAACTGGGTCATGGAGGGGGGGAGGGGGGGGGGTGATCACACACCAGATGGGATGGACGGTGAGGACAAGCTGGGATCGGGGGATAGGGTGATCACTCACTGGCTGGGTTCGGGGGATAAGGTGATCACTCATCGGGTGGGATCGGGGGTGGACTGGCGGTGGGGAGATTTCAATGCTAGGAATATAAAGGGGATGAACTTTGAGCTTGGATCAGTACGTGGAACCACGATGTTGTGGCCGATACTGAAACTTGGCTGGAGAAAGGGCAGGATGGATTGATGCAGGTACCGGGGTTTAGGGGTTTTAAAAGGAATAGGATGGGAGGTAAGAAAAGGAGGGGAAATAGCATCACTGTTCAGGGATAGTATCACGGCTGTAGAAAGGGATGGGGCTACAGAGAGGGTCCACTGAGTCGGGGTGGGTGGATCTCAGAAACAGGATGGGAGCTCTCACTGTGCTAGGAGTCGTCTATAGATCCCCAAATAGCCCTCGGGACCCCGAGGAGCAGATATTCAGGCAGATTTTCAAATGGTGGGAAATACAGGGTTGTAGTTATGGGTGGTTTCAACTTCCCTAATATTGACCGGAACCTCCTGACTGCAAGAGGGATGGATGGGGCTGAATTTGTCAGGAGTGTCCAAGAAGGATTCCTGACACCGTGTGTGGACTGGCCGACAAGAGGAAAGGCCAGACTGGGTCTGGGTCTGGGGAATGAACCTGATCAGGGGACAGACCCCCTCGGTGGGGGAGCATTTTTGTGAGAGTGACCCCAACTCCCTGAGCTTCAACATAGCCGTGGATAAGGAAAAAAACAGCCAAACTGGGCAAGTGTTTAACTGGGGAAGGGCTAATTATGAAGGGTTGAGGCAGGAACTAGTGAGAATAAATTGGAAACAGATGTTTAAGGGTGAAAGCCCAGAAGTAACGTGGAGGAAGTTTCAGGACCACTTGTGCTGGGTTCAAGATAGGTTTGTCCCACTGGGACAGGGAAAAGATGGTGGGAAAAAGGAACCGTGGCTGACGAAACAGGTCAGGCAACTCATCAAGAGGAAGAAGGAAGCAAACATTAGATACAGAAAACAGGAAGGGCTCACGAGAAGTACATGGTAGCCAGGAAGGAGCTTAAGGAAGGACTTGGGAGAGTTGGAAGGGGGCAGGAGAAGGCTTTGACATGTAGGATTAAGGAGAACCCCAGGGTGTTCTATGTGTATGTGAAGAACAGAAGGATGATGAGAATGAAGGTGGGGCCACTAAAGGATAAAGGAGGCAACATGTGCCTAGAGGTGGAGGAGGTTGGGGAGGGTCTAAATGAAAACTTTGCGTTGGTATTCACAAGGGAAAAGGACCTTGATCAGGGTGAGGTTGGAATTGAACGGGCCTGTGTCCTGGACAATGTGGAGATTAAGGAAGAGGAAGTGTTGGATTTACTTAAACACATCAATATTGATAAGTCCCCGGGGCCGGACGCGATGTACCCCAGGCTGCTGTGGGAAGGGAGGGAAGAGATGGCTGGGGCAGTAGCGATGATCTTTGAATCCTCTTTGGCCGCAGGGGAGGTGCCGGAGGATTGGAGAACAGCAAATGTAGTCGCCTTGTTTATAAAAGGTAATAGGGAGAATCCTGGGAATTCTAGACAGGTGAGTCTGACGTCAGTGGGGTGGAAACTAATGGGGAGGATTCTTAAGGACAGGGTCTATGAGCATTTGGAGAAGTCCAGTCTACTCAAGGATAGCCAGCAGGGCTTTGGGAAGGGAAGGTCATGCCTTACGGGCCTAATTGAGTTTTTTGAGGAGGTAACAAAAGAAATTGATGAGGGTGGGGTGGAAGATTTGGTTGTCGTGGATTTTAACGAGGCATTTGACCAGGTTCCCCACGAGAGACTCATCCAGAAAGTCACAAGGCACCGGATCAGGGGAACCTTGGCTGTGTGGATAAAAAATTGGCCTGTCTGTAGAAAGCAGAGAGTAGTAGTGGAAGGAAAGTTTTCTGCCTGGAGGCCGGTGACTAGTGGGGGGGCCTTTAGATGTTTGGCTTCATTTGTCATGTCATGTTACAGCTCTACAAGTCTCTGGTGAGACCCCACTTAGAGAATTGTGTTCAGTTCTGGTCACCTCATTACAGGAAGGATGTGGAAGCTGTGGAGAGGGGGCAGAGGGGGATTTGCTCCCTGGATTGGGAAACAAGTCTTATGAGACCAGGTGAGCAGAGCTGGGACTTTTCTCTCTGGAGCGTAGAAGGATGAGAGGAGACTTGATGGAGGTCGACAAGATTCTGAGAGTCATAGATAGGGTGGACGGCCAGGGCAGGATCAGTAAACACCAGGGGGTGTGTACAAAGTGAAGGGAGGGAAGTTTAGGGGAGACGTCAGGGTGAAATTCTTTCCACAGAGAATTGTTGGGGCCTGGGATGTCTCACCAGGTGTGGTAGTGGAGGCAGGAATATTGGGGGCATTTAAGAGACTTTTAGACAGACACATGGATGGAAGATAAATAGAGGGTTACAGGGTAGGCAAAAATGGTTCAGCACAACATTGAGGGCTGAATGGCCTGTACTGAGCAGTAATGTTCAGTTGCATGGATTGGTGAGGAGGGGTGTTGCGCTAGAGTTGAGGGAGTTCCCCCGCAGTCATGTGACCCATAGCCACTCTGGGGTCCCCATCTACCCCTCCTTAAGCCCCCTCCTTCCCCCTCACAAGGCCACCTCCCCAACAGGCAGTTGAGGAAGGGTTCTCACAATGAGTTACTCCCACTCTGTCTAAGGCGCATCTCCAGGTCTCGGCCTCCCCCCCACCCCCGTTGGGCAAACGTACCGATACCGGTGTTGGCACTGACTACAAGCATGGCGAAGTCCGGGCAGTAGCTGGTGAGGCCGAAGATGGTGGTCTTCAGGTACTTGTGATGCCCGGCCAGGTCGATGAAGGTGATCATCTTGGAGGCATTCTCACAGATCACCTCAGCTGTCTGGGAGCCACTGTAGTTTACCACCTTGGGGAGGGAGAGCATCTAGTCAGCAACCACCCCCAGCACGGAGTCGGGCTGGACCCCCCCCACCCCCACAGAGGCCGCCCCACCTCCCCACACAGTCCAGGCCGGATCCACACCCCCCCACCCAAAGACTGGCTGGACCCCCCCACCCCACATAGACTGGCTGGACACTCCCCACCCAATGACCAGCTGGATCCCCCACACATAGACTTGCTGGACACCCCACTACCCAGAGACCAGCTGAATCCCCCACATAGACACCCCATACAGAGATTGGCCGGACCCCCACCCCACCCAGAGACCAGCCAGGACCCCCCCACTCAGAGACCAGCTGGACGCCCATACAGAGACGCCAAACCCAGGGGTGGTGAGGGTGTAGGACCAGGGAAAGGGCAGTCCTAGGGCCGAGAGCGGAGGGTGGGTGATGCAGCAGGGCAGGGACAGCGAGGGGGTGGGAGAAATGGGGTGGGGGAAATGGGGTGGGGAGGGGGAAGTGGAGGAGCAGCAGGGAGGTGAGGGGCGAGGGGGCATTGAGGGCAGGGGGAATAGGACAGGGAAGGGAATAGGGAGGGATGGGGATAGGCAGGGAGAGGGAGCCAGGGCACACTGCCAACTCACCTCGCCCTTGCTGTTAAAACCCAGAATCTCGAAGCTGATGCTGGACGTGCGGCCCGACTGGATCTCATGCAGATGCCGGAAGAGGTTGAGGCGAGCCCTGCCGCGCCCGTTGTCCAGTTCCCCCTGCGTTAGCACCCCCAGGAGGGTCGACTTCCCCGAGTCCACATTCCCCAGCATGGCCACCCGCAGGTCCAGGAACTGTGGGCGACAGAGGGCCGACAGTACCCAGCTCATGTGGCCAGGCACCCCCGTGCCCAGTCAGATCAGAGGTTGCACTCATTCGCCTCCTCCCACCCCCCTCCCCTTGGTTTGTCCTTCCTCACCTTGACTCCCACCCAGCCTATGAGGCCAGGCACTCCCATGCCCACTAGGGTCAGATGCTGCCTGCACTCCCCTCCCCTCCCTGTCATCATCCCACAATTTCCACATCCATCCTACCCCACCATCCGTCCCTTCCCCATCCTCTCCCCTCTGTTAGAGAATATTAATAAAATTATGATAAAATACATCTTAAAAGGGTAAGATTATGAGGTTTAGTTATTAGGTCACATTTCACAAACAAACTTCTCATTTGCCATACAGGAGCTATGCAAGGGTAGACTTTGTGTCTGCTATATGCTTTGCAGAGACAATGGGAAGTGCTTGTGACAGTTTCACAAGTAGGTGTTAATGAACCAGAATGTATGAACAGTGTCCAGGGTTTTATATTTCTGGTTGAAGTTTGTTGTCCTAAGAGGGGCCACATGGTTTTGTAAACAGAGAGGAAACATCCATTGTTTGGGAAAGTAATCTGCAGCAGTTTGTGATGAAGGCTGTGAGTTGGCAAGGACCTGCTGCACGACCTCATTCAAGACGGGTTTTGGGTTCTGAGTTCAGCCTATTCTAAACCCTTGTAGTCAACTGCAGAGGCTGTGTCTGGTTATTGTGTTTCTCCTGGAATAGGGGAAAAAGAAGAACTTCTTGAAGAGGTTATCTTTCGGAAAAACCCATGAGGGTTTCTTTGGTAACGCACTTCAGTGGCTGATTGAATGAAATCAGTTTGTGTGTCCAACCAACAACGAATATCTCTCTCTGAAACCAACAAAGACATTCCTGAGCCGTAACAACTCAAGTTAAAGCACCAGATCCTGGTGAAGATCATAAATGTTAAATTCTGTTTGATCCCAGTGAATTTGGAGAAGTGAACAGTGAATGATTGGACAGTGAAACAAAGAACTTTCCTAACTTATGCACATATTACACTATTTATGCACTTAGAATTAGAAGGGAGGGTTAGGTAAGGTTAAATCAATAGTAATATTGATCTTATTATGTGTTAATAAAAACATTTTAGTTTCCGTAGCCATTGTCTTGGTCAATTTCTGTTGATGCTGGTTTGGGCTCGTAATACCTCTCAATCACCTCCCTTCCCCACCCTTGTACCCACCCTACCCTACCTCTATATCCCCTCCCCATCTCTGCAATCCATCCCCTCCCACCAATTCCTCACCCTAGCCTGACCCTTCTGCATCCCCTCCCCCTCTCCACTCCCAACCACTCCCCCACTTACCCAGACCCTTCTGCATCCCCTTCCCCCCTCTGACCCTTCTGCATCCCCTCCCCTTCTCCACTCCCAACCCCTCCCCCACTTACCCAGACCCTTCTGCATCCCCTCCCCTCCTCCCCCACCCTGACACTTCTGCATCCCCTCCCCTCCTCCCCCACCTTGACCCTTCTGCATCCCCTCCCCCTCACCACTCAAAACCCCTCCCCACTTACACAGACGCTTCTGCATCCCCTCCCCTCCTCCCCCACCCTGACACTTCTACATCCCCTCCCCTCCTCCCTCACCAACCCTACTGCATCCCCTCTCCCTCTCCACTCCCAACCCCTCCCCACTTACCCAGACCCTTCTGCATCCCCTCCCCTCCTCCCCCACCCTGACCCTTCTGCATCCCCTCCCCTTCTCCACTCCCATCTCCTCCCCACTTACTCAGACCCTTCTGCATCCCCTCCCCTCCTCCCCCACCCTGACCCTACTGCATCCCCTCCCCCTCTCCACTCCCAACCCCTACCCCACTTACCCAGACCCTTCTGCATCCCCTCCCCCTCTCCACTCAAAACCCCTCCCCACTTACACAGACCCTTCTGCATCCCCTCCCCTCCTCCCCCACCCTGACACTTCTACATCCCCTCCCCTCCTCCCTCACCAACCCTACTGCATCCCCTCTCCCTCTCCACTCCCAACCCCTCCCCACTTACCCAGACCCTTCTGCATCCCCTCCCCTCCTCCCCCACCCTGACCCTTCTGCATCCCCTCCCCTTCTCCACTCCCATCTCCTCCCCACTTACTCAGACCCTTCTGCATCCCCTCCCCTCCTCCCCCACCCTGACCCTTCTGCATCCCCTCCCCTTCTCCCATCTCCTCCCCACTTACCCAGACCCTTCTGCATCCCCTCCCCTCCTCCCCCACCCTGACCCTACTGCATCCCCTCCCCCTCTCCACTCCCAACCCCTACCCCACTTACCCAGACCCTTCTGCATCCCCTCCCCCACCCTGACCCTTCTGCATCCCCTCCCCACTCCCAACCCCTCCCCCACTTACCCAGACCCTTCTGCATCCCCTCCCCTCCACCCCCACCCTGACACTTACGCATCCCCTCCCCTCCTCCCCCACCCTGACCCTTCTGCATCCCCTCCCCCTCTCTACTCCAAACCCCTCCCCACTTACACAGACCCTTCTGCATCCCCTCCCCTCCTCCCCCACCCTGACCCTTCTACATCCCCTTCCGTCCTCCCCCACCCTGACCCTTCTGCATCCCCTCCCCTTCTCCACTCCCATCACCTCCCCACTTACCAAGACCCTTCTGCATCCCCTCCCCTCCTCCCCCACCCTGACCCTTCTGCATTCCCTCCCCCTCTCCACTCCCAAACCCTCCCCCACTAACCCAGACCCTTCTGCATCCCCTCCCCTCCTCCCCCACCCTGACCCTACTGCATCCCCTCCCCCTCTCTACTCCCAACCCCTCCCCACTTACCCAGACCCTTCTGCATCTCCTCCCCTCCTCCCCCACCCTGATCCTTCTGCATCCCTCCCCCTCTCCACTCCCAACCCCTCCCCACTAACACAGACCCTTCTACATCCCCTCCCCTCCTCCCCCACCCTGACCCTACTGCATCCCCTCCCCCTCTCCACTCCCAACCCCTCCCCACTTACACAGACCCTTCTGCATCCCCTCCCCTCCTCCCCCACCCTGACCCTTCTGCATCCCCTCCCCCTCTCCACTCCCAACCCCTCCGCAATTACACAGACCCTTCTACATCCCCTCCCCTCCTCCCCCACCCTGACCCTTCTGCATCCCCTCCCCTTCTCCACTCCCATCTCCTCCCCACTTACCCTGACCCTTCTGCATTCCCTCCCCTCCTCCCCCACCCTGACCCTACTGCATCTCCTCCCCCTCTCCACTCCCAACCCCTCCCCACTTACCCAGACCCTTCTGCATCCCCTCCCCTCCTCCCCCACCCTGACCCTTCTGAACCCCCTCCCCCACTAACCCAGACCCTTCTGCATCCCCTCCCCCTCCTCCCCCACTCTGACCCTACTGCATCCCCTCCCCCTCTCCACTCCCAACCCCTCCCCACTTACCCAGACCCTTCTGCATCCCCTCCCCTCCTCCCCCACCCTGACCCTACTGCATCCCCTCCCCCTCTCCACTCCCAACCCCTCCGCAATTACACAGACCCTTCTACATCCCCTCCCCTCCTCCCCCACCCTGACCCTTCTGCATCCCCTCCCCTTCTCCACTCCCATCTCCTCCCCACTTACCCTGACCCTTCTGCATTCCCTCCCCTCCTCCCCCACCCTGACCCTACTGCATCCCCTCCCCCTCTCCACTCCCAACCCCTCCCCACTTACCCAGACCCTTCTGCATCCCCTCCCCTCCTCCCCCACCCTGACCCTTCTGAATCCCCTCCCCCACTAACCCAGACCCTTCTGCATCCCCTCCCCCTCCTCCCCCACTCTGACCCTACTGCATCCCCTCCCCCTCTCCACTCCCAACCCCTCCCCACTTACCCAGACCCTTCTGCATCTCCTCCCCCACCCTGACCCTTCTGCATCCCCTCCCCACCTCTCCACTCCCAACCCCTCCCCCACTAACCCAGACCCTTCTGCATCCCCTCCCCTCCTCCCCCACCCTGACCCTACTGCATCCCCTCCCCCTCTCCACTCCCAACCCCTCCCCACTACCCTGACCCTTCTGCATCCCCTCCTCACCTCTCCACTCCCAACCCCTCCCCACTTACCCAGACCCTTCTGCATCCCCTCCCCTCCTCCCCCACCCTGACCCTTCTGCATCCCCTCCCCACCTCTCCATTCCCATCTCCTCCACACTTACCCTGACCCTTCTGCATTCCCCCACCCCTGGGCATTGCAGCTCATGCACACTCGCTGGAATTGAGAAGATGAAGTGGGGGGGGGGGGGTGCTCTGGCCTGCTGCGGGAGGGGAGGGGATGTATGTAGCGGGGCAGAGCCTGGGACCAAGGAACATAGCATCAGGACATACCTGCAGGTGAGGTTCCTTCACCCAAAGGTGGGGGTTGGGGGTGGGGTGAATCTGTGGACTTCACTGCATGTGGACGGCTGTGGAGGCCAGGTTATTCGGAAAATTTAGAGGAGAGTGACCAGTAAAGGGTCAAAGGTAATGAGGAATGGCGAGAAGAAGGGAATACAGCAGCCATGGGGCAGCCTTGATGGGCTGAATGGGCTAATGCTGCTGTGGCATCCACTCCCTCCCTGACTTGGTGGTCTCCGGGCGACCCCGTGACTCAGCAGTCCATGGGTATGGGGCCAGCGAGAGGAATCACCCTGCCACGTACCTGTTGGTCATCTGGTACTTTCCGGATCAAGACCTCAGCTATCCGCCTGGGCAAATCTGCGTCGTACGCCACATTGCATTCCCGCAGGACAGTGATGTCCGCTCCCACCCTGTGTACACAACAAACGTATGCCAATTAAGCAGGGTAGTGTGCACACAAAACCCTGCCCTCAAACCCCACCCTAAGGGTGCCCTTGGATCCCCACCCTCCTGGAGCTCCCAGATCCCCCTCCACACTAACTGAACCCCACCAAAGCACCCTGCCCTGCCTCCCAAGACTCCCCTCCCCCCTTCTGAGCCCCTGCCCCACCAGATCCCTGGATTGCCCCTACCACCAGACCCCCAAAACCCATCCTCCCCACCACCCCGGGGTCTTGCCCCTGCTATGATTACTTCTCTGCCATCCGGCGCAGGGTCCTGAGTGAAGCCTTCAGCTCGTCCTCGGACAGCCCCACCAGCAGCCCGTTGTCCTCCACCCCGATCTGGTAGACAGCCTCCCCTCGCCCCTCCTGAAGCCGCCACTTCATCTGTGTGACCAGGTGCTCAAAGCGGTACTGTGAGGGGTTCACCAGCTTCAGCTGAGGGGACACAGCATCTGTCAGCAAGGAGCACAGGGGCGTGATCATGCACAACCCCCTCCTGACGGTGTGTCAAACACCCCCTGGCCCATCCTCACACACCAACCCGCCCTCTGCAACCCCACCATCCCTTCTTACCTCACCCACACTCCCCTCGCTCTGCACCCCTTCCTCCGCACCCCCTCTCTCCATGCTGCCCCTCCCTCTGCACCCCATCCCTTCCTCCACAACCCCCCCTTCTGCACCCCCTCCCTTCACTCCGCATAACCACCTCACCTCACTCCGCACAACCACCTCACCTCACTCCGCACAACCACCTCACCTCACTCCGCACAACCCCCTCTTTCTATGCCTCCCCTCCCTCTGCACCCCCCCTCAGCACAACCCCTCACTCAGCGCAGCCCCCTTCCCTCCAACCACACCAGGCCATAGGCATACAAATGCAATGCACAAATGTGTTGGAGAAACCCAGCAGCTTGACAGCTGTCCTCTTCCCCACCCCCCTCACTTCTTCATCCTTTTATCCCGTCCCACCGTGATCCACCTCTCTCACCTCTTCCCTGTGGGGCCTGTGCTCTTTCCCTGCCCCTTCCACCCCCCACTTCTCATTCAGGCAACCTCTTGCTTTTAAAATTTAGACCTACAGCACAATAAGAGGCCCTTCCAGCCCATGAGCTTGTGCCACTTAAATACTGCAATTAATCTAAACCGCCAATACATTTCGAAAGGTGGGAGGAAACCGGAACCTCCGGTGAAAACCCACGCAGACACGTACAAACTCCTTGCAGACAGCGCGGGATTTGAACCCAGGTCTTAACCATGCTGCTCTTAAGACCACGTTTCGAGATAAGACCATCAGACGTAGGAGCAGGATTAGGCCATTCAGCCTGTCGAGTCTGCCCTGCCAATCCATCATGAGTGGATCCATTTTCCCACTCAGCCCCAGTGCCTGTCCTTTGAAGCCTTGGCTAATATAGAACCCATCGATCTCTGACTTAAATATCCCCCATGACCCGGCCTCCACAACTGCCTGTGGCAACAAATTCCACAGATTCACCGCCCACTGGCTGAAGAAATTCCTCCGCATCTCTGCTCTAAGCAAACGCCCTTCAATCCTGAAGTTGTGCCCTCTTGTCCTGGACTCTCCTGTCGTGGGAAACAACCTTTCTGCATCTACTCTGTCCACTCCGTTAATATTCAAAATATTTCAATGAGGACCCCCCCCCCCCCCCCCCACCACCCATTCCCCTAAATCCCAGCAAGTCCAGGCCAAGGGCCATTAAATGCTTCTCATAACTGTTTCATTCCTGGATTTATCCTGTGACCCTGCCCAATGTCAGCACATCCTTTCTTAAATGCTTGATGGATTTTAATACAGAGAAATGTGAGGGGCAGTATTTTGGGAAGTCTAACAGAGTGAACGATGGGGATCTGGGGAGTGTGGTAAAGGGGAGGGATCTAGAAGTACAGGTCCATTGGGCAGTCAGCACATTACCTTCGCCAGTCAGAGTACGGAGGGTTGGGAGGTTATTTGCTCTGTTTTGGTCACCGTGCTACAGGAAAGTTATAGTCGAGCTGGAGAGAAGATTGACAAGGATGTGGTCAGAACTTGGTGGCCTGAGCTACAGGGAGAGGTGGAGCAGGTTGGGGCTTCATCCCTTGGAGCACAGGGGGATGAGGGGTGAGCATGAGGGGAATAGATTAGGTGAATACAGTTTTTTGCTCAGAGTAGGGGAATTGGTAACCAGAGGACAGAGCTAAGGTGAGGGGAGGGGGAGAGATTTAACAGGGTTCCGTTTCCCACGCTCTAACTTCACCAGGGACACACTTCCTGCTCCCTTTAACCTCACCGAGAATTGGAGTGATGCATAGATTGGTGGGAATGAGATAAATATGGGCCAAACAGAGGCAGATGTGATGTTACTGGGACTGTGGGACCTGTTTCCCACTGAGTGACTGGAATATGTGGCTTGAACAGTGGTGCAGGAGGGAGGGCTTCAGTTTCTTGGGGTATTGGAACCGGTTCTGAGACAGAGGGGACCAGGTTAAACAGGATGGTCTACATCTGGGCAGGGCCAGGATTGATATCCTAGGGAGATTGTTTGCGAGTGCTTTTGGGGAAGGTTTAAACTAATGGGGCAGGGGGATGGGAACCTACAAAGAGAGAATGAGGAAGGTGGTACAGAGACCAAAGCTAGTTAGGACAGAGAAAAAGAGGTCAAAAACAAAGGATGCCTCTTGGAAAAAAGCGATCATAGTACGATTGAATTTCTCATCCAGATGGAGGGTGCAATAGTTAGATCTAAAGGAGTGTATTATGCTTGAACAGAGGAGATGATAACAGGAGGGAGGAATTGGTCAGCATGGACTGGGAGCACAGGCTCGTTGGGAGAACAGTTGAGGAACAGTGGAAGACTTTCAAAGAGATTTTTCACAGTGCTCAACAAAAATATCTTCCCGTTAAAAATAAGGGCAGTAAGAGAGGGAAGAGTTGGCCTTGGTTAACTAAGGAAATAGAGGAAAGTATAAAATTAAAAAGTCATGGGTACCAAGTGGCCAAGAGTCGTGGGAAACTGAAGGATGGGGAAAACTTTAAAAGGCTACAAAGGGCGAGTGAACGGGAAATAAAGGAAGGGAAGGATCATGAAGGGAAATTAGCACAAAATATAAAAACATAGCAAAAAATGTTAAAACTATATAAAATGGAAGAGGGCAACTGGAGTCAACATGGGTCCCTTGGAAGATGAGAAAGGGAGATTGATATTGAGTAATGAGGAAATGGATGAGGCATCGAACAGATATTGTGTGTCAGTCTTCATGGTGGAAGACACGTCCAGCCAAAGTGTGGCAATAGGGAGGTGAAGGGAGGTGAGGACCTCGATAAAATAATTGTTACAAAAGAGATTGTGATGAGCAAACTAATGGGACTGAAGGTGGACAAATCCCCTGGTCCTGATGGGATGCATCCCAGGTACTGAAGGAAATGGCAGGAATTATAGTCGATGCGTTGGACGTCATTTACCAAAATTCTCTGGATTCTGGGCGAGTTCCAGCAGATTGGAAGACAGAAAATCTCACGCCACTTTTTAAAAAGGGATGTAGGCAGAAGACAGGTAACTATCGGCCAGTTAGATAATGTCTGTATTTGGGAAAATGCTTGAAGCTGGATGAAATAGCGAGACATTTAGAACGAAGGAGTTCCATCAGGCAGACGCAGCATGGATTCAGAAAGGGCAGGTCTTGTCTGACAAACTTGCTGGAGTTCTTAGAGGATATAATGGGTGGGGTAGATAGAGGGGAACAGGTGGATGTTGTATATTTGGATTTGCAGAAGGCGTTTGATAAGGTGTCGCACAAGAGACTTATCAGTAAGATACAGATGAATAGAGTCGGGGGATATATATTGGCAGGGATTGAGAATTGGTTAACTGACAGAAGGCAGAGTCAGGTTAAATGGGTGTTTTTCTGATTGGCAGACAGTGGGAAGTTGGGTGGGGGGGGGCCGTAGGGGTCAGTGCTGGGCCCGCAGCTGTTCATCATTTACACTGATGATGTGGAAGAGGGACAGAGGGTCGTGAAGCCAAGTTTGTGGATGAGACTAAATTGAGTGGAAAAGCAAATTGTACAGAGGATGTGGAGAGGCTGCAGAAGGATCTAGTTAAGTTAGGTGAGTGGGCCAAGGTCTGGCAGATGGAGGACAATGTTAGTAAATATGTGGTCAACTAGACAGGAAAAACAGAAGACCAGATTATTTAAATGGTGAAAACTGCAGCAGGTGCAGTCGTGCTGAAGGCCTTGGGAGGGTTTGTGCATGAATCGCAAAAAGTTGGGTCACAGGTGATTAAGAAGGCAAACGGAATGTTGGCCTTCATCGCTAGAGGAATTGAATTCAAGAGCAGGGAGGTCATGCTGCAACTGTACAAGGTCCTGTTGAGGCCGCACCTGGAGAAGTGTGTGCAGTTCTGGTCTCCAAACTTGAGGAAGGAAAGACTGGCCTTGGAAGAAGTCCAGAGGAGGTTCACCAGGTTGATCCTGGAGATGAGGGGGTTGACCTATGAGGAGAGACTAAATCACCTGGGGTTATACTCACTTGAATTCAGAAGAATTATGAAAGGGATAGATAAGATAGACATAAAAATTGTTTTCACTGGTAGGTGAGGCCAGAACTCGGGGACACAGCCTCAAGATTCAGGGGAATAGACTGAAGACAGAGATGAGGAAAAACTGTTTTCCCAGAGAGTGGTGAATCTGTGGAATTCTCTGCCCAGGGAAGTGGTTGAGGTGACTTCATTTAACATATTTAAGGATCAGTAATTTTTACATAAAAAAAGAATTAAGGGATATGGGGAAAAGGCAGGTAGGTGGAGTTGAGTCAATGACCAGATCAGCCATAATCTCACTGAATGGTGGAACAGCCTCAATGGGCCGGTTGGCTGACTCCTGCTCCTATTTCTTATGAAACCGACCTGTTGATTCGACCTGTGCCTTCAGCCCTTCTTCATGAAGAATTCCAGCATCTTCCCCACCTTGGGGAGGAAGACATTTCCTTTCTCTGTGTGGAGTCTGAGACACCTGGGACCCATCTCCCCTGTCATGGTCCAGAGGGCAGGTGCATTGCAAGGGGATAATTACAGAGTGCAATACAGCTCACCTTGTATTCAATGTTTCCCTCTTCTGCCTGTGAAGGGAAGCACAGAGACAGATGTCAGCAACTGATGAAGGGGTTCCCCGAGCACAGTCATTCACAGGGAAGCCCGTTTCACGTGACAGCAACTGCACATCTCTGCCACGTGGTCACACAGCCAGCCAGAACATTCTTCCTGTACTTCAAGGACGCATTCCCCCCCACTACTCACTGGGACTCCATGTTCCACCCACTGCTCACCGGGACGTTGGGTTCCCCCCCCCCCCCCTTTTACCCTCACCTGAAAATGCTCCAACTACCACACATCCCGGCCCCCCCAGCAACTCCCACCACCCTGCCACCCCATCCCCCGAAACCCCCATTCCCACATCACCCCCCCCACCCCGTTCCCCCGGCTTACTTAAACCCCCCACTCCCCTGGGACGCCATCCCCTTGGGGTTACAGGGACGACACTGTCTCTCTCCTAGTGCCAGCCCACATCCCCCTTCTCCCCCCACCGACTCCCTCCCTTTCCCCTCAGGGTTACCTAAACCCCCTCAACCTGTTCCATCCCCTCCCTCTCGTTCCCCCACCCCCCCTCTGTTCCACCCCCTCTGACCCAGGGGTTACACCCCTCACCTGCCCCCCAGTCCCCTCCTCCCCTTAGGTTCCTCCCCACCCCGTCTCCCTTCCAGTCCCCTCGCCCCCACCTCGGGCGGGAGGAAGGGCGGGTTGTTGCGGCCCCGAGGCCGGCCCTTCGCCTTCCTGTGCCCGGCCCTGGAGGCCCCGCTGCCCTTGGCCCTGGCAGGCGGACAGGCCCCGGGGGGGGCGGCGGCGGCCGAGCCGGAGCCCGGGGCTGCGGGGGACGAAAGGCCGCGGCCTGAGCTGAATCTTGCCGGCCCGGGACCGCGGCCTCGCCCGCCCGCTCCCCGCACCAAGCCTCGGCCTGGAGTCGGGAGTCCCCCGGCAGCCGCCGTCCCCGACCCGGGGCCCGGGACCCCCGCGCACAGCTCGCCCGGCAGCGGCTCCATGGCAACAGGCTCGCCTCGTCACCGGTCTGGCACTGCGCCTGCGCGGCCACCGCCCCCGACCAAAACACGCGGCACTGCGCCTGCGCCGCCGTGTCCCTGACCCTAACACCCGTCACTGCGCCTGCGCGGCCCTGTCCCTGACCTTAACACCCGGAGCTGCGCCTGCGTGGCCACCGTCCCCCCCCGACCCTAACACCCGGCACTGCGCCTGCGCGGCCCTGTCTCTGACCTTAACACCTGGAACTGCGCCTGCGCGGCCACCGCCACCGAACCTAACACCCGGCACTGCGCCTGAGCGGCCGTGTCCCTGACCTTAACACCCGGAGCTGCGCCTGCGCGGCCCTGTCCCTGACCTTAACACCCGGAGCTGCGCCTGCGTGGCCACCGCCCCCCCCCGACCCTAACACCCAGCACTGCGCCTGCGCGGCCCTGTCTCTGACCTTAACACCTGGAACTGCGCCTGCGCGGCCACCGCCACCGACCAAAACACCCGGCACTGCGCCTGCGCCGCCGTGTCCCTGACCCTAACACCCGGAGCTGCGCCTGCGCGGCCCTGTCCCTGACCTTAACACCCGGAGCTGCGCCTGCGCGGCCCTGTCCCTGACCTTAACACCCGGAGCTGCGCCTGCGCGGCCACCGCCTCCCCCACCCTAAAACCCGGCACTGCGCCTGCGCGGCCCTGTCTCTGACCTTAACACCCGGCACTGCGCCTGCGCGGCCCTGTCTCTGACCTTAACACCCGGCACTGCGCCTGCGCGGCCCTGTCTCTGACGTTAACACCCGGCACTGCGCCTACGCTGAAGACCCATCAGCCCATCTAATCTGTGCCAAACTAATATTCTCCTTGGTCCTATTGCCCTGCCCCCCCCCATACCCCTCCCATCCATGTCCCTGTCCAAATTCCTCTTCAATGTTAAAATGGAGCCCACATTCACCACTTCAGCTGGCAGCTCGTTCCACACCCCCACCCCTCTCTGTGTGAGGAAGTTCCCCCTCATGTTCCCCCAAACCTTTCCCCTTTCACCCTTAACCCATGTCCTCTAGTTTGTATCTCACCCACCCTCAGTGGAAAAAGCCGACCTACGTTTACTCTGTCCGTCCCCCTCATCATTTTAAATACCTCGACAGGAAAATGGCCGACCCACTTACTCTGGTGACGTCAGTGCTTGTGCGCGCGTCAGCAGACAGCACGTTGGTGCCATGTTCAAATGTAGAGGGGGAGCTCAATGCAGGTTAGTCAAAGGGGACATTAAAACGTGGTGGAAAAGTGTTTCTGGGGGATTGTTTCGTGCGGGATTTTAACTTCATCTCACATGTCTGGTCCAGTGGGCCCCAGGTAGGCTCATTTAGAGAGAAAGACATTACTCCAGCCCTTAAAGCTGCCGTCTAGGCCACCTGAGTGGTGACTGCAGACCAGCTCGCTCTCCTTGTTGGGACTGTGCAGGTTTCTGGTAGTACCTGTTGTGATATTTAATCAGAGAACCTCAGTCAGAAATTCCGCTCGATGCAGTAATGGGTGGCGAGTGGTTGGAAGCTGAGGTCAGAGACCTGCTCTCTGGACAGGGTGATCCCCTGACGGAGGTCCACATCGACCTCGTACCACCAACAATGGTCGAATGTCCGACCTCATTGTGCGGAGACTGTGGGAGGCAGGGTACGAGAAGGCAAAAAGGCAGGTGAGAAATGAACTGGAAAATCTGCGCTGGAGATTTCTGCAGGTCACCAACCACAGCAGCTGGAGTGGAGAAAGGCGCTTGGACTGGGCCTACAGTCAGCAGGCGCTTCAGATCCGGGGCGTGGGCCCATCGGCCATCCCTATTTCCCTGATGGCCAACATAGGCAGCCCACTGACTGCTGATGGCCCACATGCCAGTCCGCTGCAAGGACCCCCTGAGGAATCCCACCCCCAGCGTGACCATGGCTCCTGCAGGAAAGATCTCAATAAGATAGAAAGAGGGGAGGAGTCACGTGACGGAGTAGTGGCCGGTCAGGGAACTCCAGCCCTCTCTGGAAAAGTTGAAAAAAAATACACAAAACACAAAGGGACAAGAATAAAAATTAAAACAAAGTAAAAGTAAAGGTGGGAAGAAAATGGCAGCGAAGAGAGAAAAGTTGAAAGCAACGGGAGGAAGAGAAGAAGAAAGAACGTCGGAAGAAGAAGGTGAAGGCCTTACCTGTCCGAGGAGGCCCGCTGCGGAGAGAGAAGCCCGCTCCCGCAGGTCAGTGGAGGTCCCGGGCTCGGGACTACAAAAATGGCTCGCGGAGCCGAGTAAAAGTGCGCAACCGCGCATGAAAAAAACCCACTGACGGGAGGGGGGAACAGCTGAGGAGTCGATCTCCACAGCTAAGGATGACAGCTGCAGCACAGCAGCAGGAAGACAACACAGAAAACAATGAGAACAAGAAAGAAGAGAGTAAAAAGAAATCAAGGAAATAACAGATGACCAACCCAGAGGAAGAAGAAGAACATAGAGAAATGGAAGAAGAAGGGAAGGGCAAGACAATGGATATTTTTTTTTAAAGAATATATGGAATCAGTAAAAGAATGGCAATCACAAGAATTTAGTGAAATAAAAAGAAGAATTAAAAGTACAGAAGAAATAATGAATAGATTAGAGATGGTCATGTCAGATATAGGAAAAAGAGTGGACAAGGTGGAAGAACGAGAAACAGCCGTAGAAATGGAAGTAGAGGACTTAAAAAAGAAATTAGAAGAATCTAATAAAAAAGTTAAAGAGGCACAGGAGCTGTTAGCTCAGAAGATAGATATAATGGAAAACTATAATAGAAAAAAATAATATAAAGATAGTGGGCCTTAAGGAAGATGAAGAAGGCAAGAATATGAGCGAATTTATAAAAGATTGGATCCCCAGGGTCCTAGGAAGACCAGAATTATAGGAAGAAATGGAAATAGAAAGGGCACATAGAACTTTAGCCCCGAAACCACAGCCGCAGCAAAAACCAAGATCCATTTTAGTAAAATTCTTAAGATATACAACAAGAGAAAATATATTGGAGAAAGCAATGAAGAAAATAAGAGAAGACAAAAAGCCACTGGAATACAAAGGTCAAAATTTTTTTTTCTATCCAGACATAAGCTTTGAACTCCTGAAGAAGAGGAAGGAGTTTAATACAGCAAAAACAATCCCATGGAAAAAAGGATATAAATTTATGTTAAAGTACCCAGCGGTACTTAAAATAGTTATTCCAGGGCAGCAAAACAGACTATTCTCGGATCCAGAGGAAGCACGAAAATTTGCAGAACAACTACAAAACAGGCAGAGAGATGAAGACATGTCTTCTTTGGCTTGGCTTCGCGGACGAAGATTTATGGAGGGGGTAAATGTCCATGTCAGTTGCAGGCTCGTTTGTGGCTGACAAGTCCAATGCGGGACAGGCAGACACGGTTGCAGCGGTTGCAGGGGAAAATAGGTTGGTTGGGGTTGGGTGTTGGGTTTTTCCTCCTTTGCCTTTTGTCAGTGAGGTGGGTTCTGCGGTCTTCTTCAAAGGAGGTTGCTGCCCGCCGAAGTGTGAGGCGCCAAGATGCACGGTTTGAGGCGATATCAGCCCAATGGCGGTGGTCAATGTGGCAGGCACCAAGAGATTTCTTTAGACAGTCCTTGTACCTTTTCTTTGGTGCACCTCTGTCACGGTGGCCAGTGGAGAACTCGCCATATAACACGATCTTGGGAAGGCGATGGTCCTCCATTCTGGAGACGTGACCCATCCAGCGCAGCTGGATCTTCAGCAGCGTGGACTCGATGCTGTCGACCTCTGCCATCTCGAGTACTTCGACGTTAGGGATGAAAGCGCTCCAATGAATGTTGAGGATGTAACGAGAGTAAAAATGACCACAAACTATATGTATGTGTGTATATGGGTATATATATGTATATATATATATATATATATATATATATATATATAGATGTGTATGTATATATGTGTGTACATGAGTGTATCCGTATTTAGAGGAAAATATATAGAGTGTAGATAAGAATTAATAAGGGAATGAAAGGGAACAGAGGAAGTAAGGAGGGAATTAAAAGAGTGACCTTTGTTATATATGAAAATTGAAATCTTTTCCGGGGTGGCTGGGTGGGGAGGAGTTACGGTCACTGCAAAATCAGTTGATGCTTGCGAGTGAATTCGCAAATCAAAATGGAGAGGGGAGATGTGGTTGCCCGACAAGGGATAAAGGGCAACTCAGGAGGGGGAGGGGAGAATGGGGTTAAAGAAATTTTAGATAGGAGAATAAGGGAAATGTTTGATGTTTTAGAAATGTCTTATAAAGTGTTCAAAACAAGAAAGCAGAAATGGATAAGAAGGCAAGGTGATGATGAGGAAACGGAAAAGGAAGATAAACAAAGCATGAATGGCTACTTTGAACTATATGACCTTAAATATTAACGGAATACATAACCAAATCAAAAGGAAGAAACTGCTAAATTTACTGAAAAAAGAAAAAAATTGATATAGCATTCGTGCAAGAAACACATTTAACTGAAATGGAGCATAAGAAATTAAAGAGAGATTGGGTAGGACATGTAACAGCAGCGTCATATAATTCAAAAACAAGAGCAGTAGCTATATTAATCAGTAAAAATGTACCAATTAAAATAGAAGAGGAAATAATAGATCCAGCAGGGAGATATATAATGATAAAATGTCAGATATATTCGGAGTTTTGGAATCTACTCAATGTATATTCACCTAACGAAGAAGATCAAAAGTTTATGCAAGATATTTTTTTGAAGATAGCAGACACGCAAGGGAACATATTAGTAGGAGGGGATTTCAACCTTAATTTGGATTCAAACATGGATAAAAGTGGTGAAAAAATTAACAGAAAGAACAAAGTAACCAAATTTATAATTAAATCGATGCAAGAAATGCAACTTTTGGATATATGGAGGAAACAACACCCAAAGGAAAAGGAATATTCATATTATTCGGGTAGACATAAAACATACTCAAGGATAGACCTATTCCTGTTATCAGCTCGTATGCAAGACAGAGTTAGGAAAACAGAATATAAAGCTAGAATATTATCGGACCATTCACCCCTGATATTGACAATAGAGTTAGAGGACATCCCTCCAAGAATGAATAGATGGAGATTAAACTCCATGCTACTTAAAAGACAGGATTTTAGAGAATTCATTGAATGACAAATTAAAATGTACTTTGAAATAAATACGGAATCAGTGAAAGATAAGTTTATACTATGGGACGCAATGAAAGCATTCATTAGAGGGCAAATAATAAGTTATGTAACCAAGATGAAGAAGGACTACAATCAGGAAACAGAGCAGTTGGAAAGGGAAATAGCAAATATAGAAAAAGAATTAGCAATGAAGGAAGACACAACTAAAAGAAGAGAATTGGCAGATAAAAAATAAAACATGAAAAACTACAAACATATAAGGTGGAGAAGAACATAATGAAGACAAAACAGAAATATTATGAACTAGGAGAAAAAATGCACAAAATTCTAGCATGGCAGCTTAAGACAGAACAAGCTAAGAGAATGGTATTGGTATCAAGGAAAAAAGACAAACAAATCACGTATAATCCAACGGAGATTAATGAAAACTTCAGAGAATTCTACGAACAATTATACCAAACTGAAAACGAAGGGAAAGAAGACAAAATAGATGAATTTTTAACTAAAATTGAACTACCAAAATTACAAATAGAGGAACAAAATAAATTAACAGAACCATTTGAAATACAAGAGATAATAAAAAAACTACCGAATAATAAAACACCAGGAGAGGATGGATTCCCAATAGAATTCTATAAAACATTTAAAGATTTATTAATTCCTCCCCTCCTGGAAGTAATCAACCAGATTGACAAAACACAAAGCTTACCAGATTCATGCAAAACAGCAATAATTACAGTAATACCAAAGACAGGGAAAGATCCACTCGCACCAGCGTCATATAGACCAATATCTTTACTTAACACAGATTATAAGATAATAGCTAAACTATTAGCAAACAGATTTGCCGACTATGTACCTAAAATAGTAAATCTAGAGCAAACTGGATTTATTAAAAAAAGACGAACAACAGACAATATTTGTAAATTTATTAACTTAATTCGTGCAGTAGAAGGGAGTAAAGCGCCAACAGTAGCAGTTGCTTTAGATGCAGAGAATGCCTTTGACAGAGTAGAATGGAATTATTTATTCAAAGTATTACAAAAATTCAGTTTACCAGAGAAGTATATTAATTGGATTAAAGCATTATATAAGGGGCCATTGGCGAAAGTGACAGTAGATGGATATATATCAAAGCAATTCAATTTAAGCAGATCAACACGGCAGGGATGCCCACTATCACCCTTATTGTTCGCGTTAGCTATAGAACCACTAGCAGAATTGATAAGAACAGAAAATAAAATAAAAGGGATAAAAATAAAAGACAAGGAATATAAAATCATTTTATTTGCAGATGACGTTATACTATACTTAAAAGAACCAGAATTATCAATAAAAGAATTACATAAGAAATTGAAGGAATATGGAGAAGTGTCAGGTTACAAGATTAATACAAATAAAAGTGAAGCAATGCCAATGAATAATGCGTATTTCTCAAAATTTAAGAAAGAATCACCATTCAGATGGCAAATGCAAGCAATAAGATACCTAGGTATACAAATAAATAAAAACCTCGGCCATCTATATAAATTCAATTATTATCCACTAATGAAAAAATTACAGGACGATTTAGTGCATTGGAAAGATTTACCACTAACACTAATAGGAAGGATAAACTGTATTAAAATGAACATTTTCCCAAGGATACAATACCTATTTCAGGCATTGCCAATACACTTGACGGAGAAATTCTTCAAGGAGTTAAAGAAAATAATAAGGAAATTTTTATGGAAAGGGGGGAAACCGAGGATAGCACTAGATAAATTAACAGAATGGCATAAACAAGTAGGCTTACAACTGCTAAACTTTAAAAATTATTATAGAGCCGCACAATTAAGATATCTATCAGATTTTTATCAAACAAGGGAAAAGCCAGATTGGACTAGATTAGAACTAGATAAAATAGGGGAAAAGATACCTGAACACATATTATATAAATGGGATGAAAAATTGGTACAACGTAGAAGTTCTCCAGTATTACATCATCTGCTCAATATTTGGAAGAAGATTCATGTAGAAAGGAATGAAACAAATTACCAATTACCAAAACTAATACTGACACAAAATCAGTTAATCCCTTTTACAATAGATAACCTTTCCTTTAGAGAATGGGAGAAAAAAGGATCAAAAGAATAGAAAATTGTTTTTCAGGAAATAAATTATTATCCTTTGAACAAATGAAGGATAAATATAATATAACTCACAATACAGTGTTGGCATACTATCAACTGAAATCATACTTGAAGGACAAATTGGGAAACAGTCTGAGGTTACCAGAGGGAAGTAATTTTGAATATGTGATTACAGACACAATGATAATTAAAAAATTTATAACAAACATGTACATCAAAATGCAAGAGAAAGAGAACGAGGAAACAAACGGTACACCTAAACAAAAATGGGAACAAGATCTAAACATAAAGATAAAGAAGGAAACATGGGAGAAGTTATGCTCAGGAACTATGAGAAATACAATAAACACGAGGTTACGTATGATACAATATAACTGGATACACAGGCTATACATTACACCTCAAAAGTTAAATAAATGGGACCCAACAGTATCTGACAGATGTTTTCGCTGTAAAAAGGAAAGGGGAACAACAATTCATGCAATCTGGACATGTAAGAAAGTGAAAAAATTTTGGGAAAATCTCAACCAAATATTAAATAAAATCACAAAAAGCAATATACCAAAAAGCCCAGAGATCTTCCTCCTCAGTAACATAAAAAAAAAAGAATTTGGACTTGATTTGGATGGAGCACAAAAAAGATTTGTTAGGATAGCCCTAGCCGTAGCAAAAAAATGTATTATGTCAGCCTGGAAATTAGAAGATAACTTGAGAATACAACAATGGTATATAGAAATGAATAAATGTATTCCATTAGAAAAAATAACATATAATTTAAGAAATAATATTACAACATTTGAACAAATATGGGAGCCATACATGAAACACGATAGAGAAAACCTACCGGGGACATCTACCACCTAAAATGACAGAAGGAGAAGAGAATGAAAAGAACTGACTCAGTGGAATTTCTTGTTTATTTTTATTGAGTGACAACATTGTTTGACGGATTTAATGTATCTTATAGATTGAACTTCAAATAAATGGGGAAGGGAGTGAGGGAGGGAGGGAAGGGAGGGGGGAAAAGGGGGAGAAAATGACACTATATATTCAAGAGAAAAAATGTCTATGTATCTTGGTCAATATGGTTTATAGTGTGAAAAATAAAAAAAAAATTTTAAAAAGTCCCTCATTTGCTCTGTGTTGCCTGTACCTGTTATCCACCTCTCTCTTCTTCCGAACCAGATCCCCAATATCCCTCGAAAACCAAGGTTCCCTGTGCCTGCGAACCTCGCCTTTAATACTGACAGGAACATACAAACTCTGTACTCTCAACATTTCCCCTTTGAAGGTCTCCACTTCCCTCACACGTCCTTGCCCGAAAACAACTTCTCCCAATCCACGCATTCGAAAGTCGAAAACAACGGGAAGAAGAGAAGATGAAAAAGCAAAGGCACAAACTTAAAAACCAAAACAAAGTGAAAGTAAAAGTGTGAAGAAAATGGCAGCGAAGAAAGAAAAACCAAAAACAATGGGAAGAAAAGAAGAAGGAAAGACGTCGGAAGAAGAAGGTGAAGGCCTTACCTGTCCGAAGAGGCCCGCCGCGGAGAGAGAAGCCCGCTCCCGCAGGTCAGTGGAGGTCCCGGGCTCGGGACTACAAAAATGGCTCGCAGAGCCGAGTAAAAGTGCGCAACCGCGCATGAAAAAAAACCCACTGACGGGAGGGGGGAACAGCTGCGGAGTCGATCTCCACACCTGAGAGAGACACCTGCAGCACAGCAACAGGTGCAGAACACAGACAATAACGAGAACAAGAAAGAAGAGGGTAAAAAGAAAACAAGGAAACAACAGATGGTCAACCCAGAGGAAGAAGAAGAAGAAGAACAGAAAGAAGTGGAAGAAGAAGAGAAAGGCAAGACAATGGATGAAGCTTTTTTTAAAGAATATATGGAATCAGTGAAAGAATGGCAATTACAAGAATTTAATGAAATAAAAAGAATTAAGAATGCAGAAGAAAGAATGAATAAAATGGAAATGGCCATATCAGAGATAGGAAAAAGAGTGGATAATGTGGAAGAACGAGAAACAATTGTAGAAATGGAAGTGGAGGAATTAAAAGAGAAATTAGAAGAATCTAATAAAAAAGTTAAAGAGGCACAGGAGCTGTTAGCTCAGAAGATAGATATAATGGAAAATTATAATAGAAGAAATAATATAAAGATAGTGGGCCTTATGGAAGATGAAGAAGGCAAAAATATGAGAGAATTTATAAAAGATTGGATCCCCAGGGTCCTAGGAAGACCAGAATTACAGGAAGAAATGGAAATAGAGAGGGCACATAGAACTTTAGCCCCGAAACCACAACCGCAGCAAAAACCAAGATCCATTTTAGTAAAATTTTTAAGATATAGAACAAGAGAAAATATATTGGAGAAAGCAATGAAGAAAATAAGAGAAGACAAAAAGCCACTGGAATACAAAGGTCAAAAATTTTTTTTTCTTTCCAGACATAAGTTTTGAACTCCTGAAGAAGAGGAAGGAGTTCAATACAGCAAAAACGATCTTATGGAAAAAAGGATATAAATTTATGTTAAAGTACCCAGTGGTACTTAAAATAGTTATTGACAAACCTGATTGAGTTCTTCGAGGGGGTTACAAAAAAGGTTGATGAAGGGAATGCTGTGGATGTTGTCTATTTGGACTTTAGTAAAGCTTTTGACAAAGTTCCCCACAGGAGGTTAGGAAAAAAGGTGGAGGCATTAGGTATAAATAAGGAGGTAGTGAAATGGATTCAGCAGTGGTTGGATGGAAGGTGAGTAGTGGTAGAAAATTGTTTGTCCAATTGGAGGCCGGTGACTAGTGGAGTTCCTCAGGGTTCGGTCCTGGGTCCACTATTATTTGTTATATATATTAACGATCTGGATGTAGGGGTAGAAAATTGGATAAGCAAGTTTGCGGATGACACAAAGATTGGTGGTGTTGTGGACAGTGAGGTAGATTACCGTAGATTAAAAGGTGATTTAGGAAGGCTGGAGGTGTGGGCTGAGAAATGGCTGATGGAATTTAATACAGATAAATGTGAGGTGCTGCATTTTGGAAAGGCAAATTTAAATAGGTCATATACATTGAATGGTAGACAATTGAGAAGTGCAGAGCAACAAAGGGATTTAGGAGTGATGGTAAATAGTACCCTCAAGGCTGATACTCAGGTAGATGGTGTGGTGAAGAAAGCATTTGGAATGTTGGCCTTCATAAATCGGAGTATTGAATTCAAGAGTAGGGAGGTTATGATGAAATTGTACAAGGCATTGGTGAGGCCAAATTTGGAGTACTGTGTACAGTTTTGGTCACCAAATTATAGGAAAGATAGAAACAAAATAGAGAGAGTGCAGAGAAGGTTCACGAGAATGTTGACAGGATTTCAAGGTTTGAGTTCCAGGGAAAGGTTGTGCAGACTGGGGCTTTTTTCTCTGGAGCGTAGAAGATTGAGAGGGGACTTGATTGAAGTGTTTAAGATTTTAAAAGGGACAGACAGAGTAAACGTGGATAGGCTTTTTCAATTAAGAGTGGGGGAGATTCAAAGTAGAGGACATGGTTTAAGATTGAAGGGGGAAAATTATAAGGGGAACATGAGGGGAAATTTCTTTACGCAGAAGGTGGTGGGGATGTGGAATGAGCTTCCGGCAGACGTGGTCGAGGCGGAATCATTGGTTACATTTAAGGAAAGACTGGATCGTTACATGGATAGGAGAGGACTGGAGGGGTATGGACCGGGTGCTGGTCAGTGGGACTAGGAGGGTGGGGATTTGCTACGGCATGGACTAGTAGGGCCGAACTGGCCTGTTCGGTGCTGTAATTGGTTATATGGTTATATGGTTAGGGCAACAAAACAGACTATTCTCGGATCCAGAGGAAGCACGAAAATTTGCAGAACAACTACAAAACAACCAGAGAGATGAAGACATGTAATGAGAGTAAAAATGACCACGAACTATATGTATGTGTGTATATGGGTATATATATATATCTCTTTTCTCTTTCTCTTTGGCTTGGCTTCGCGGACGAAGATTTATGGAGGGGGTAAAAAGTCCACGTCAGCTGCAGGCTCGTTTGTGGCTGACCAGTCCGATGCGGGACAGGCAGACACGATTGCAGCGGTTGCAAGGGAAAATTGGTTGGTTGGGGTTGGGTGTTGGGTTTTTCCTCCTTTGCCTTTTGTCAGTGAGGTGGGCTCTGCGGTCTTCTTCAAAGGAGGCTGCTGCCCGCCAAACTGTGAGGCGCCAAGATGCACGGTTTGAGGCGTTATCAGCCCACTGGCGGTGGTCAATGTGGCAGGCACCAAGAGATTTCTTTAGGCAGTCCTTGTACCTTTTCTTTGGTGCACCTCTGTCACGGTGGCCAGTGGAGAGCTCGCCATATAATATGATCTTGGGAAGGCGATGGTCCTCCATTCTGGAGACGTGACCCATCCAGCGCAGCTGAATCTTCAGCAGCGTGGACTCGATGCTGTCGACCTCTGCCATCTCGAGTACCTCGACGTTAGGGGTGTGAGCGCTCCAATGGATGTTGAGGATGGAGCGGAGACAACGCTGGTGGAAGCGTTCTAGGAGCCGTAGGTGGTGCCGGTAGAGGACCCATGATTCGGAGCCGAACAGGAGTGTGGGTATGACAACGGCTCTGTATACGCTTATCTTTGTGAGGTTTTTCAGTTGGTTGTTTTTCCAGACTCTTTTGTGTAGTCTTCCAAAGGCGCTATTTGCCTTGGCGAGTCTGTTGTCTATCTCATTGTCGATCCTTGCATCTGATGAAATGGTGCAGCCGAGATAGGTAAACTGGTTGACCGTTTTGAGTTTTGTGTGCCCGATGGAGATGTGGGGGGGCTGGTAGTCATGGTGGGGAGCTGGCTGATGGAGGACCTCAGTTTTCTTCAGGCTGACTTCCAGGCCAAACATTTTGGCAGTTTCCGCAAAGCAGGACGTCAAGCGCTGAAGAGCTGGCTCTGAATGGGCAACTAAAGCGGCATCATCTGCAAAGAGTAGTTCACGGACAAGTTTCTCTTGTGTCTTGGTGTGAGCTTGCAGGCGCCTCAGATTGAAGAGACTGCCATCCGTGCGGTACCGGATGTAAACAGCGTCTTCATTGTTGGGGTCTTTCATGGCTTGGTTCAGCATCATGCTGAAGAAGATTGAAAAGAGGGTTGGTGCGAGAACACAGCCTTGCTTCACGCCATTGTTAATGGAGAAGGGTTCAGAGAGCTCATTGCTGTATCTGACCCGACCTTGTTGGTTTTCGTGCAGTTGGATAATCATGTTGAGGAACTTTGGGTTCCTCAACATGATATATATATATATATTATATATATATATATAGATGTGTATGTATATATGTGTATACATGAGTGTATCCGTACTTACAGAAAAATATATAGAGTATAAATAAGAATTAATAAGGGAATGAAAGTGAATAGAGGGAATAAGGAGGGAATTTAAAGAGTGACCTTTGTTACATACGAAAATTGAAATCTTTTCCGGGGGGGGCTGGGTGGGGAGGAGTTATGGTCACTGCAAAATCAGTTGACGCTTGTGAGTGAATTCGCAAATCAAAATGGAGAGGGGAGATGTGGTTGCCCGGCAAGGGATAAAGGGCAACTCAGGAAGGGGAGGGGAGAATGGGGTTAAAGAAGTTTTAAGTAGGAAAATAAGGAAAATGTTTGATGTTTTAGAAATGTTGTCTTATAAAGTGTTCAAAACAAGAAAGCAGAAATGGGTAAGAAGGAAAGGTGATGATGGAGAAACGGAAAGGGAAGATAAACAAAGTATGAAATGGCTACGTTGAACTATATGACTTTAAATATTAATGGAATACATAACCAAATCAAAAGGAAGAAACTGCTGGAAATTTACTGAAAAAAGAAAAAATTGATATAGCATTTGTGCAAGAAACACATTTAACTGAATTGGAGCACAAGAAATTAAAGAGAGATTGGGTAGGACATGTAACAGCAGCGTTGTATAATTCAAAAGCAAGAGGAGTAGCTATATTAATCAGTAAAAATATACCAATTAAAGTAGAAGAGGAAATAATAGATCCAGCAGGGAGATATGTAATGATAAAATGTAAGATATATTCGGAGTTTTGGAATCTACTCAATGTATATTCACCTAACGAAGAAGATCAAAAGTTTATGCAAGATATTTTTTTGAAGATAGCAGATATGCAAGGGAACATACTAATAGGAGGGGATTTCAACCTTAATTTGGATTCAAATATGGACAAAACTGGGAAAAAAATTAACAGAAAGAACAAAGTAACCAAATTTACAATTAAATCGATGGAAGAAATGCAACTTTTGGATATATGGAGGAAACAACACCCAAAGGAAAAGGAATATTCATATTATTCGGGTAGACATAAAACATACTCAAGAATAGACCTATTCCTGTTATCAGCTCGTATGCAAGATAGAGTAAGAAAAACAGAATATAAAGCTAGAATATTATCGGACCATTCACCCTTAATATTGACAGTAAAGTTAGAGGACATCCCTCCAAGAATGTATAGATGGAGATTAAACCCCATGTTACTCAAAAGGCAGGATTTTAGAGAATTCATTGAAAGACAAATTAAAATGTACTTTGAAGTAAATATGGAATCAGTGAAAGATAAGTTTATACTATGGGATGCAATGAAAGTGTTCATCAGAGGGCAAATAATAAGTTATGTAACCAAGATGAAGAAGGACTACAATCAGGAAACAGAGCAGTTGGAAAGGGAAATAGCAAATATAGAAAAAGAATTAGCAATGAAAGAAGACACAACTAAAAGAAGAGAATTGGCAGATAAAAAAAAAATAAAATATGAAACACTACAAATATTTTAGGCGAAGAATAATATAATGAAGACAAAACAGAAATATTATGAACTAGGAGAAAAAACGCACAAAATTCTAGCATGGTAGATTAAGACAGAACAAACTAAGAGAATGGTATTGGCATCAAGGAAAAAAGACAAACAAATCACATATCATCCAACGGAGATCAATGAAAACTTTAGAGAATTCTACGAACAATTATACCAAACTGAAAACGAAGGGAAAGAAGACAAAATAGATGAATTTTTAACTAAAATATACGTATAGAGGTATAAAGTTACGTTATACTCGACTCCCTCAGGGCTTTATCTTATCCCCAGGGATTTTCAATCAGGTTTTACTGCCATGTGGGGTAGTTCTGATCCAGTACGTAGATGAGATCTTATTGGCAGCACCTGAGTCTGTCTCCTGTTTGGAGGCCACAAAACTCCTGTTAGTGCAGCTGTTCAAGGCAGGTTTTAAAGTCTCTCATTTAAAGTTGCAATGTTGTAGACAAGTGGTCTCCTTTTTAGGAAGAATGGTCTCAGCGAAAGGTACAGGGATATCCCCTGTGCATCGAACAGCGATACTACATCATCCAAAACCAAAGATAATTAAGGAAATGCTTTCGTTTTTGAGTTTGACAGGTTATAGTAGGCAGTTTATCCCATCGTATGGTGAGTTGACACATCCACTGCGAACTTTGGTGAATGAGCAGGGGATGAGGAATCTGGGAGCTACACTTGATTGGACTGCACAGGCTGAGATGAGTTTTATTCTACTTAAGCAAGCTCTTACAACAGCTATAGATTTGGCGATTCCAAATTATAGACACTCTTTCTTTTTGGATGTTTCTGAAAAAGCACACACGATTGTTGGTGTCCTTTTCAGAAAAAAGGGGGTGGAAGATGTGTGCTCATGGATGTGAGTATCACACTAGATCCGATGGAAGACAGACACCCACCATGCACGAGACATGCAGCGGGGGTAGCAAAGATTTTACAAAAGGTGGCACACATAGTGATGGGACATGCCCTGACGGTATTAACCACACACAGTATTGTAGCATTTGTGAGCTCGACAGCGTTTACAATGACGTCACTGAGGCAGACGAGACTGGAAAAGATCCTGAATGTTCCAAATGTTACGTTTACCCATGAAGGCATTAACATGGCAGACAATATGGGAGAGGGAGAACCACACTGTTGTGAAAAGAGGGTTCTAAGGGATATTAAAATAAGACCTGATTTACAGGCTTCACCCTTGAGAGAACCAGATGAAATCTTATTTACAGATGGTTGTTGTTACGGATTAAAAGCCGCCTATGTAGTAGTACGGAGAAGCACAGAAGGATTTGAAGAAATTATTACAGGGACAGTGAGAGGAAAGGAGTCAGCACAACTGGCCAAACTACAGGGAATGATAGCAGCATTAGAATGGGCAGAAGGGAAGGAGGTCAATATATATACAGACTCGGCATATGTGGTAGGGACAATACAGGTTGAGCTTAGTCAATGGATTAGAAGTGGGTTTTTAACAGCAGCAAGGACCCCAATTAAACACGAGAAGGACGTTAGGAAACTGGTTGAGGCCCTCCTGAAACCAAGGGAATTAGCAGTTCTTAAATGTAAAGGACATGATAGAACAGATACGATGGTGGCTCGGGGAAATCAGGAAGCGGACATGGCCGCTAAAAGGGCAGCAGGATACGGCCCTCAGTTTATTATGATACAGGCAGACAGAACAGCACATGACTTATTACCACCGTGTAGGGTAGAAGTAATAATATAGGAACAAGCAAAGGCATCACCTCAGGAAAGGATGGTATGGGAGGAAAGGGGGGCAACCGAAGAGCAAGGACTGTGGAGATCAATGGACGGTAGGCCAGTATTACCATCTGAAACCCCTCCTGGAGGAGGCACATGGGTTAACCCACTGTGGGAAGAAACAGATGATAAGGTATTTGGTACATTGGTGGCACCCCTTCCTGCCGGCGATGGTGGAGAATCATATCAGAGAGTGTAAGGTATGTATGACATATAATGTCAAGGCGACTGTGAAACGTCACAAAGGACAGTTCCCGTTACCTAAGTTACCAGGGCAGGAAATTGTAATTGATTACACGGACATGATAGAGAGGGCAAGGGGATATCGATACCTCTTAGTAGCAGTAGATGTGTACACAGGTTGGCCGGAGGCAATATCTGCCAAAAGAGAAGATGCAAAGTCGGTGATTAAGTTCCTAATCAACCAGTACATTCCTATACACTGGTTTCCTAGGAAGATCAGGTCAGATAATGGAAGTCATTTTAAGAATGAAGATTTACAGGAGGTAGAAGCGATGTTAGGATTAAGACATGCCTTTGGAATGGTGTATCATCCACAATCCCAAGGAAAAGTGGAGAGAATGAACCAAACAATAAAAGGTAAGATCGGGAAAGTACACGCACGGACCAAATTAAATTGGGTGGATGCGCTGCCCCTGGCATTGATGTCAATAAGGAGTTCGGTAAGTTCTGTGACAGGATTTACTCCGTATGAACTACAAACGGGGCACCAGTTTCCGGGACCAGGAGCCGGAATTCAGACTACGAAGAATGAGTAAGTTCAATGGGATGTAAGCTTTATTATGATAAACTAACGGCTCTGGTGTCAGATTTTTCACAACAGGTCACAAGTCCCAACAGAAAAGGGGAAAGACCAATACCATCAGTCATGGAGTGGGTTCTGCTAAAGGTCATCAAGAGAAAGTGGTCGGAGCCCAGGTGGACAGGACCCTACAGAGTGGTGGAGAGGACATCCCATGCGGTTCGACTACAGGGAAAAGGAGAGACGTGGTTTCATTGGAGTCAGTGAACAGCAACGGACCCACCTACACAGACACTGGAACAGATTCGAACGGAGGTGACTGAGAACCTGTTAAGCAACTACGGACTAAGAACTTTTTGAACGGGTCCCTTTAAAGAGACTATTGGACTACGGTGACTGTATTTCAGTATTTGAAATGATATTTCTATATTGAAGTCAACAGAATTTAGGGGGCTGTGATGGACACTATGTGGGGACTATGGGTGATGTTGTTCCTAGCCCTTGAAGCGTCTGGAGAAGGAAACAACTGTACAAAGGGATTGTGGTCAGCCTGGGAGGCCCATAACGAACCAAAACAGTACGTTGCGGATTGGACTGACGTTCCTGAACACTGTGTTGGGGCCCCCACTGGACTGAAGTGTGTTCATAATGGCCAAGTTTGTGAGGTTAAGTTTAATAAGGGGTCGGAGATGCCAGTCCTTGCAAAAACTCCTGAGGTCTTGGTCCCATAAGTTGACTGGTGGTTGGTCTCATTTTCATGAGACCAAAAGGGGGACTGTTGGAATATAGGGGTTAATTAATCATAGAAAATATGTAGAATATATGCTTATGTACTATTCATTTTGTATACATGAATCCAGAACTATGTAACAATTTAATATTTACCTCATGGTGAAGGGAAAGAGTAATGTAAGTAAGGGGCAGCCACAGTATGTAGCAAAGTTGGCTGATTACAGTAGGTTTAGAATTGTCTGCTTCCAAAATACACAACAGAGGATATGTATGAAACAATTTAGTAGGAAGGTTAAGGCAAAAGGAGGTGTTGATTAGCACAAACAAAAATAATCTGACAGAGACTGTCAGAAACAAAGAGAATGGAATCAGTAAGAAGCTAAGACAGAAGGAGGTGTTGAGTAGAACAGAAGAATATGGCCAGATGAGAACAAAGAAATAATTAGAAATATCTGGGGTATGAATTGATTTCTGATCAAAACAACAGGATATTCTGACCTTGAGGATTAAGATGGGAGCTCTACACCCCAGATAACTGCAGAGCAGGAAATTACGTGATAAATCTTATGCAAGAAATCTAGCAAAGGAAGCCAACTTTTGTTCTGTATGATAAGGTTGAGCTATATAAACTTTAGAGACTGGACAGTAGAGGTCAGTCTTGGGGAATAGCTCACTGTGCAGGTGACCTATGAACTAACGACTGACCCAGAGCTCTGTTAAGCTTTATTATGCTGTGTAATAAACTGATTCTCCTATCACTTCATTTAACGAACACGCTGGACTCAGACGACACATAGACTAAATTAAGGATAGGGTAAAGCCAGAGTCTGGCAATCTTCCCAAAATTTTTCTACTTTCTCACATGTCCAGATTGCATGAATTGTTGTTCCCATTTCCTTTTTACAGCGAAAACATCTGTCAGATACTGTTGGGTCCCATTTATTTAACTTTTGAGGTGTAATGTATAGCCTGTGTATCCAGTTATATTGTATCATACGTAACCTCGTGTTTATTGTATTTCTCATAGTTCCTGAGCATAACTTCTCCCATGTTTCCTTCTTTATCTTTATGTTTAGATCTTGTTCCCATCTTTGTTTAGTTTTACCATTTGTTTCCTCATTCTCCTTTTCTTGCAGTTTAATATACATATTTGTTATAAATCTTTTGATTGTTATTGTATCTGTAATCACATATTCAAATTTACTTCCCTCTGGTAAACTCAAACTGCTTCCTAATTTGTCCTTCAAGTAGGATCTCAATTGGTAATATGCCAGCGCTGTATCTTGAGTTATATTATATTTATCTTTCATTTGTTCAAAGGATAATAATCTATTTCCTGAAAAACAATTTTCTATTCTTTTGATCCCTTTTTTCTCCCATTCTCTAAAGGAAAGGTTATCTATTGTAAAAGGGATTAGCTGATTTTGCGTCAGTATTAGTTTTGGTAGTTGGTAATTTGTTTTATTCCTTTCTACATGAATCTTCTTCCAAATATTGAGTAGATGATGTAATACTGGAGAATTCCTAAGTTGTACCAATTTTTCATCCCATTTATATAATATGTGTTGAGGTATCTTCTCCCCTATTTTATCTAGTTCTAATCTAGTCCAATCTGGCTTTTCCCTTGTTTGATAAAAGTATGATAGGTATCTTAATTGTGCGGCTCTATAATAATTCTTAAAGTTTGGTAGCTGTCAGCCCCCTTGTTTGTACCATTTCCCCCCTTTCCATAAGAATTTTCTTTAGCTCCTTGAAGAATTTCTCTGTTAGGTGAATTGGTAACGATTGGAATAGGTATTGTATCCTTGGGAAGATATTCATTTTAATGCAATTTACCTTTCCAGTGTTCTAAGTCATCTTGTAATTTCTTCATTAATGGCTGATAATTTAATTTGTATAGATGGCCTAGATTATTATCTAGTTGAATACCTAGGTATCGCATTGCTTGTGTTTACCATTTAAATGGTGATTCTTTCTTAAACTTTGTGAAATCCACATTATTCATTGGCATTGCTTCAGTTTTATTTGCGTTGATCTTGTACCCCGACACTTCTCCCTATGGGTGCCGCCATCTTGAAATTTCGCCACGTCACGCCAGTGACACGACCACAGCCGCTGTTCTCTGTGAGCACTTAACTCCTCTCGTTGGCTGGTCCACACATGGTGTCAGGAATCCTTCTTGGACACTCCTGTCAAATTCAGCCCCAACCATCCCTCTTGCAGTCAGGAGGCACCGGTCAATATTAGGGAAGCTGAAATCACCCATAACTACAACTCTGCATTTCCCACCATTCCACAATTTGACTGAATATCTGCTCCTCGGGGTCCCGAGGGCTATTTGGGGGCCAATAGATGACTCCTAGCACAGTGAAAGCCCCCTTCCTGTTTCTGACGTCCTCCCACCCCGACTCAGTGGACCCTCCCTCTGCAGCCCCTCCCTTTCTACAGCCGTGATACTGTCCCTGAACAGTGATGCTACTCCCCCCCCCCCGACTCTTCCACCTCCCATCCTATTCCTTTTAAAACCCCTAAACCCCGGTACCTGCATCAGCCGATCCTGCCCTTTCTCCAGCCAAGTTTCAGTAACGGCCACAACATCGTGGTTCCACGTACTGATCCAAGCTCAAAGTTCATCCCCTTTATTTCTAATCTCCCCAGCATTGAAATAGACACATTCCAACCCCTCTAATCGGCTCCCTTTATGTTCTGTCCCCTACCGGTCCTTCCTCACCAACTCAGAGCACACAGCCTTTTGCTTCTGTCCTTCTACACTAATCTCTCCCCTCACATTCTGATTCCCACCCCCCCTCCAAACTAGTTTAACCCCCTCGCAACAGCTCCAGCAAACCTGCCCACTAGGATATTGTCCCCTCCAGTTCAGGTGCAGCATGTCCTTTTTGTACAGGTCAGGTCTTTTCCTCACAAGATCCCAATGATGTGGAAATCTGAACCCCTGTCCCAACTCTTCAGCCATATGTTCATGTGCCACAACGTCCTGTTCCTCCCCTCCCTGATCCGTGGTACAGGCAGTGATCCTGAGATCACCAGCCTCGAAGTTCTGCTGTTTAACTTCTTCCCTAACTTCCTATATTCCCTCTTCAGGACCTCATCCCCACTCCTGTCTCCATCATTGGTCCCCACGTGGACCACAACACCCAGATGCTCCCCCTTCCCCTCCAGAATGATGTGAACTTCATCAGAGATGTTCCTGACCCTGGCACCTGGGAGGCAACATCCCATCCGGAGCCCAACCTCATCCAACCTCCTATCTACTCCCCAAACCAGCGAGTCCCCAATTACCATCACTCTCCTCTTTCCCACTTTCCCTTCTGAGCCGGGGGGAGACCGGCCTCTGTTCAGGAGACATGACATTGTCTCTGGTAGATCATCCCCACCAAAAGTATCTAAAACAGTTGTTCATGGGAATGGCCACAGGCAATATTCTGCACTGGTTGTCACCCCATCCCTACTTCCCTACCCCTCAGCCCTTCCCCCACAACCCCTTCCCACTCACTATGGCCCCTCCCCCACTCAGTCATCCTCTGATGTCAGTGAGACGGCAGTGATGTCAGCGAGACGGCGGTGATGTCAGCGAGACGGCAGAGATGCCAGCGAGACGGCGGTGATGTCAGCGAGACGGCGGTGATGTCAGAGACAGCAGTGATGTCAGCGAGACGGCGGTGATGTCAGCGAGACGGCGGTGATGTCAGCGAGACGGCTGTGATGTCAGCGTGACGGCAGAGATGCCAGCGAGACAGCGGTGATGTCAGCAAGATGGCGGTGATGTCAGCGAGACTGGTGATGTCAGCAAGACAGGAGTGATGTCAGCGAGGCAGCGGTGATGTCAGCGAGACTGTGGTGATGTCAGCGAGACTTTGGTGAAGTCAGCAAGATGCCAGTGATGTCAGTGAGACAGTGGTGATGTAAGTGAGACTGTGGTGATGTAAGTGAGACACCAGTGATGTCAGTGTAACAGTGGTGATGTAAGCGAGACGCCGGTGATGTCAGTGAGACAGCGGTGAGGTCACAACCAGACTTTATTGAGGGAGTGCGATAGCAGCAGAAACTGTTTGCGCTGATCAGCTTCCTCATGCACGTCCGGGCAGTGATGGGCGTGACACGTTGTCAGACACATTGACTGGGCTCCGCTTAGGGCCGGCGCTTACCCTCAGGCTCGTGACTTCAGATGGAGGTCTGCGCTGCAGCCAGCACACAACCTATGCAGGCCGGACTTTGGCCTGTGTACCGGACGAGGGTGGGATCACGGCACAGGCCAGGCCTTCAGCGCATTAGTGTTTTCAGAGGTGGGCGGTTGGGGCCCCAGAGCCCAGCCTGAGCAATGGAACGGGGGGGGGGGCTGGACGCAGACTCTCCCCACCATCCCCCCATAAGGGGAGGGGGAGGGGGGTGATGGGACGTTGTGGGGTGGGGGGTGGAGGAAAGTGCCTCCCCTAGTTGTGGGTGAGGACGGAGCGAGGATGGGCCAGGTCCACATTGCTGGAGCTGAGACCCCTCGACTCGGCCAGGTTCCCGCGGCGACCCTGTGGGGATGGGGACATTCACCGAGGGTAAGTGTCAGGCCAGAATACCCTGGACCCCAATCCCAGACCCCACTGCTTGACCCCAACTTCACCTCTGGATACCACCCCGGACACCAACCCCAGACCCCACCTCCAGACATCAATCCCAGACCCCACCCCTGGACACCAAATCAAGGACCCCATCCATGGACCCCACCCTGGATATCAATCCTGGACCCCACCCCTGGACCCCATTCCCAGATCCCCTCCACGGACCATACCACCACCCCATCCTTTGTCTCCCTCCCCTGGACCCCATCCCCAGACTTCCTCCCTTGGGATCTGGTCCCGATCCTGGTCACCACACATTACCTGGAAGAGCTCGTCGTTGGGTCGGTTCAGGTGGTTCAGAGACGACGCACGTTTCATGCTGGGGGGGCGGAGAGAGAGAGAGTCAGCCCCAGTGAGGAAACCCCCCCCCCCACGACACCAGGACCACAGTGGTGGGGGGGAGGGGTCTATTCTACCGTTACTGGCAGTGCTTTCCCTGCACCCACCACTCTCTTACATCCCCCCCCCCCCCCCCCCAGACTTACTCCCCAAGCACCTTAAAACTATACCCCCTCTTGTTGGATATTTCAGCCCTGGGGAAAAGCCTCTGGCATCCACGTGATCAATGTCTCTCATCATCTTGTCCACTTCCTTCAGGACACCCTTTATCCTCTGTCACTCCAAAGAAAAAAGACCAAGTTCATGCAACCTGTCCTCATAAGGCCTGCTCTCCAATCCAAGCAGTGTCCTTGTGAATCTCCTCTGCACCCTCTCGACAGCAACCACATCCTTCCTGTAGTGAGGGGACCAGGACTGAACACAATATTGCCACTGGGGTCTAACCAAGGTTTTATAGAGCTGTTACATTATCTCATGGCACTTGAACTTGACCCCATGGTTAATGAAGCTCAACACACTGTACACCTTCTGAACAACACCATCACCCTGGCCAGCAGCTCTGAGGGTCCTGAGTCCCCAGTATCTTTCATTTCCTTCACTTCACTTAAAGTCATCCCATCAACAGAGTTTTCTTCCTTCAAATTTGACCCGTCCGTTCTCAACCTCTACCCTGGCCAACTTTACTTTTTGATTTAGACACAACACGGTAACAGGCCCTTTCGGTCATGAGTCTGTGCCCCCCAATTCACCCCTACAAACCTTCAGTCCCCGGTAGGTTTCAAAGGTTGAGAGAAACCGGAGACCCAGGGGAAAACCCACACAGACATGGGGAGAACGTACAATCTCGCTACAGAGTGTAGCGTGGTGGGATAGGGAGGAAGGGGGAGGGGAGGGGTGGGATTGGGAGAGGAGGGGAGGGGAGGGGGAAGGAAGGGATGTGGCATGGTGGGAAGCGGTGGGATAGGGAGGGGGAGGGGTGTGGCGAGGTGGGAAGGGGTAGGATAGGGAGGGGAGGGAGGGGGAGGGGTGCGGCGTGGTGAGATGGGGAGGGGGAGGGGTGTGGCGTGGTGAGATGGGGAGGGGGAGGGGTGTGGCGTGGTAGGAAGGGTTGGGATAGGGAGGGGAGGGGGAGGGGAGCGGCGTGGTGGGATAGGGAGGGGTGTGGCGTGGTGGGAAGGGGTGGGATAGGGAGGGGAGGGAGGGGGAGGAGTGTGGCATGGCGGGAAGGGGTGGGATAGGGAGGGGAGGGAGGGGGAGGGGTGCGGCATGGTGGGATAGGGAGGGGGAGGGGTGTGGCATGGTGGGAAGGGGTGGGATAGGGAGGGGAGGGAAGGGGAGGGGTGTGGCGTGGTGGGATGGGGAGGGGTAGGGGTGTGGTGTGGTGGGAAGGGGTGGGATACTGAGGGGAGTGTGGGGGAGGGGTGTGGCGTGGTGGGAAGTGTTGGGAAAGGGAGGGGAGGGAGGTGGAGTGGTGTGGCATGGTGGGAAGGGAGGGGAAGGAGGGGGAGGGGTGTGGCTGGTGGAATAGGGAGGAGGAGGGGTGTGGTGTGGTGGGATAGGGAGGGGGCGGGGTGTGGCGAGGTGAGATGGGGAGGGATAGGGAGGGGAGGGAGGGGGAGGGGTTTGGCATGGTGGGAAGGGGTGGGATAGGGAGGGGAAGGAGGGGGAGGGGTGTGGTGTGGTGGGTTTGGGAGGGGGAGGGGTGTGGTGTGGTGGGATAGGGAGGGGGAGTGGTGTCGCGTGGTGAGATGGGGAGGGGTGTGGCGTGGTGGGAAGGGGTGGGATAGGGAGGGGAGGGACGGGGAGGGGTGTGGCATGTTGGGAAGGGGTGGGATAGGGAGGGGGAGGTGTGTAGCGTGGTGGGAAAGGGAGGGATTGGGAGGGGAGGGAGTGGGAGGGGTGTGGTGTGGTGGGAAGGGGTGGGATAGGGAGGGGAAGGAGCAGGATGGGTGTGTCATGGTGGGATAGGGAGGGGGAGGGGTGTGGTGTGGTGGGATAGGGAGGGGGAAGTGTGTAGCGTGGTGGGAAAGGGAGGGATTGGGAGGGGAGGGAGTGGGAGGGGTGTGGTGTGGTGGGAAGGGGTGGGATAGGGAGGGGAGGGGGAGGGGTGTGGCGTGGTGGGAAGGGTTGGGATAGAGAGGGGTGAGATGGGGAGGGGTGTTGCGTGGTGGGAAGGGGTGGGATAGGGAGGGGAGGGAGGGGGAGGGTGTTGCGTGGTGGGAAGGGGTAGGATAGGGAGGGGTTGGGAGGGGGTGGGGTGTGGCATGGTGGGAAGGGGTGGGATAGGGAGGGGAGTGAGGGGGAGGAGTGTGGCGTGGTGGGAAGGGGTGGGATAGGGAGGGGGAGGTGTGTGGCATAGTGGGAAGGGGTGGGATAGGGAGGGGAAGGAGGGGGAGGGGTGTGGCACAGTGGGATAGGGAGGGGGAGGTGTGTGGTGTGGTCGGATAGGGAGGGGGAGGGGTGTGGTGTGGTGGGAAGGGGTGGGATAGGGAGGGGATGGGGAGGGATGTGGCATGGTGGGAAGCGGAGGGATTGGGAGGGGAGGGAGGGGGAGGGGTGTGGCGTGGTGGGAAGGGGTGGGATAGGGAGGGGAGGGGGGAGGGGTGTGGCGTGGTGGGAAGGGGTGGGATAGGGAGGGGGGGGTTTGTCGTGATGGACCTCCCCCCTCCAGTGTATCTCTCAGCAGTGGTTGAGCCTTGTATTTGGGGTTCCTGGGGAGGGAGGGGGGCGGGAGGGGTGGGAAGGAGGGGAGGGTTTTGGGGTTGAGGGGGAGGGGTTGAGCCTCATACCTGGGGTTCCTGGGCTCAGGAGGGCCATTTCCTTGCAGCTTTTTCACCAACATCTCGCTACTTCGCTTCAGAACGTCCCGGATCTTCCCAAACGATCCACTCCTCCGCAGGGTCCCACTGCCATCCTGGTGGGGGGTACAGAGAGGCACAGCTGGTCAACTGCGGGAGGGTCCAACACGGGAGGGTCAAAACACAGGACAGTCAAATGCAGGACAGTCAAACATGACCTGGTCAAACCTTTGTCAGACCTAACACTGCCTCATGAGTGGTCCTTGTGGACAGGCTTCAGACCCTGTGTTCTGTTCTGGGACATCCCAGTTCAGTTCTTTACAGGTAGTTCTGCCCCACCCTCCCATCTCAGCTGATCATCTATGGTACACAGTGATGCTGGTTAATGCGATCGAACACAAATGAGAAGAAGCTGAGCATTGTTCAAACAACGCAGGCAAATGCCGGAGTGGTACACGGGTCATGTGTGGATGGACAAGAGGGTGGGCAGGTTAGCAGGCCTGGCACGTGTGGGAGGTCAGAGGCCTCTTGATCAACAGTGCGGAGACAGGTCCACACGCCTAACAACCTTCACTCCTGCTTTAGTCCCACCCCCACCCCTCCAATCCATCACACCCATTTGTTAACAGAAGCCAATGCCCCTGCCTCCAGCACTGTTCTTGATGGCCGGTTCCATGCGAAGAACTGTCCCGTACCTTCACCCTCACCTCGTTATGCCCTCTTGTCTGAGGTTCTCCCACTATGGGAATCAGCCACTGTCCACCTTATCTCTGCCCCGCATGGTTTTATTGACCTCAATAAGATCCCATCACAATCTCCCTTACTCGAAGGAAAGGAAGTTTGGTTTTGCACCCACTCCCTTATCCACCTATTACCCCAGACTTCTCCCCTGCCCCTTTCCCCCACCATTTCATTTGGATGCCTGCCAACATTTTTCCACACCTGGATGATGGGTTCAAGCCTGAAACATTGGTTCTGTGTCTCTATCTCTCCTGTATAAAGGTCACCGTTTGACCTGCCGAGTCTCTCCAGTGTCGTGTTTTTACTTCAACCACGGGGTCTGCGGACTCCAGTTTTCCCAGTCTCTCAGCAGAACTCAACTTCTCTAATCCTGGCAACAACTCATCTCCAGCCTTTCGAACTTTTTCACATCCTTCCGACCGCCCTGCGGCCAAAACTGCCCACGATATCCCAAGTGTAGCTTCACTGTGATGTCCCAGACTGGACTCAGTGCTCCGAAGATTGAAGGCAAGTGTCTCAAATGCTCTCTCGGCTACTCCATCTCCCTGGTCTGGTCTGATCTACCCAAGTACAGCAGCTCACAGCTCTGCTCTCTGCTGTGATCCCCACCTGATCTTGATGCCCTACCCGACCCTTCACTGACCACTGGAACACATATCGTCTTCTCAACACCCACCTTACTCTCCCTGCTCCAAACATGACAAAAAGTAAGGGTCCCGGGTCCGAACCCCAAGGCACTCCCACTGGACCAGAAACACGATGCTGGAGAAACTCGGCAGGTCAGACAATGTCCTTTATGTAGCAAAGGTATAGACACAGAACAACGTTCCGAGCTTCAGCCCTTCACCAAGGTCTGGAACAATGTCAGCAGGCGTCTAAATAAAAGGGGAGGGGAGGGGAGGCGGAGGGGCCCGGTCCCACAGGTGGAGAAGGAAGGGAGGGCACAGCAGCCATCAGGGGGAGGGGGATGGAGAGGGAAGGGGGCGGAAAGCTGATGGGAGGACGGGAAGGGGAAGAGGAGAGCAAGTTGGCAGAAATTGGACAAGTTGACGTTGATGCCGTCTGGCTGGAGAGGGTCCAGACAGAACATCAGGTGGTTTTCCTCCAATTTACGGGTGGTCTTGGTGGGATGGAACATGAGGCCATGGATGGACGTGGGTGTGGGAGTGGGGCTCAGATTAGAAATGGTTGGCTGTTGGGACGTCCCTGTCACTGGTGCGGACAGAGTGAAAGTGCCCAGTGAAACATCTCCCAGTCTGTGCCCAGTCTCTCCAACGTAGATGGATACACAGTGAAGTGTTGCTTCACATGAAAGGCCCGTTTGGAGCCCGGATTGTGTTGAGGGAGGAGGTGTGGGTGTAGTGTGGCACCTCCTATGGGCACAGGGGAAGGTGCCGGGAAGGGGAGTGGAATAGGTGCGGAGAGATGAGTGGACAAGGGAGTGGTCTCTGCAGAAGGTGGAGAGGGGAAGATGTGTCAAGTAGTGGGATCATTGCCCTCCACTGGAGATTATGCAAGGGGGTTCATGGTGGGGCACTTAAGAGACTGATGGAACACGACAGCACAGTACAGCACAATGTTGTGCTTAACCCATATATTCCTACCAATAAAAACATGTACTAACCCCTCCCTACCCCATAACCTTCTATCTTCCTTCCATCCATATGTCTGTCTAAGAGTCTATAAAATGCCCCCAATGTTCCAGCCTCCACCACCACCCCTGGGAAGGCATTCCAGGCCCCCACAACTCTCTGTGTAAAGAACTTCTCCCTGACGTCTCCACTAAACTTCCCTCCCTTCACTTTGTACACACGTCCTCTGATGTTTGCTGATCCTGCCCTGGGAAACAGACACTGACTGTCCACCCTATCTATGCCTCTCGGAATCTTGTCGACCTCCATCAAATCTCCTCTCGTCCTTCTACACTCCAGAGAGAAAAGTCCCAGCTCTGCTCACCTGGCCTCATAAGACTTGTTTCCCAATCCAGGCAACATCCTGGGAAATCCCCTCTGCCCCCTCTCCACAGCTTCCACATCCTTCCTGTAATGAGGTGACCAGAACTGAACACAATTCTCTAAGCGGGGTCCACCAGAGATTTGTAGAGTTGTACCATGACCTCTCTACTCCTGAACTCAATCCCCCATGAATGAATCCTAGTGACCCATAGACCTTCTTAACTATTCTATCACCCTGTGCGGTGACCTTGAGGGATGTATGGATTTGGACCCCAAGGTCCCTCTGTTCATCCACATCCTTCAGTAACCGACCATTAACCCTGTCCTCAGCCTCCTGGTTTGTCCGTCCAAAATGCATCACCTCACACTGATCTGGATTGAACTCCATCTGCCACTTTTCTGCACAACTCTGTATCCTGTCGATACCCTCTTGTAATCTTCAACAACCTTCAGCTCCATCCACAACCCCTCCAACCTTCGTATCATCCACAAAATTCCTAACCCATCCGTCCTCCACTAGTCACCGACCTCCAGGCAGAATCCTTTCCTTCCACTATTACTCTCTGCTTTCTACAGACAGGCCAATTTTTTATCCACACGGCCAAGGTTCCCCTGATCTGGTGCCTTGTGACTTTCTGGACGAGTCTCTCGTGGGGAACCTGGTCAAATGCCTTGTTAAATCCATGATGACCCCATCTACCACCCGACCCTCATCAATTTCTTTTGTTACCTCCTCAAAAAACCCTAACCCTTCCCTTCCCAAAGCCCTGCTGACTATCCTTGAGTAGACTGGACTTCTCTAAATGCTCATAGACCCTGTCCTTAAGAATCTTCCCCATTAGTTTCCACCCCACTGACGTCAGACTCACCCGTCTAGAATTCCCAGGATTCTCCCTATTACCTTTTATAAACAAGATGATTACATTTGCTGTTCTCCAATCCTCCGGTACCTCACCTGCACCCAAAGAGGATTCAAAGATCATAGGTATTGCCCCAGCCATCTCTTCCCTCCCTTCCCACAGCAGCCTGGGGTACATCGCGTCCGGCCCCAGGGACTTATCAATCTTGATGTGTTTAAGTAGATCCAGCACTTCCTCTTCCTTAATCTCCACATTGTCCAGGACACAGGCCCGTTCAATTCCAACCTCACCCTGATCAAGGTCCTTTTCCCTTGTGAATACAGACGTAAAGTTTTCATTTAGACCCTCCCCAACCTCCTCCACCTCCAGGCACTTGTTCCCTCCTTTATCCTTTAGTGGCCCCACCTTCATTCTCATCATCCTTCTGTTCTTCACATACACATAGAACACCCTGGGGTTCTCCTTAATCCTACATGTCAAGGCCCCCTTCCTTAAGCTCCTTCCTGGCTACCATGTACTTCTCATGAGCCCTTCCTGTTTCCTGCTTCCTATATCTAATGTTTGCTTCCTTCTTCCTCCTGACGAGTTGCCTGACCTGTTTCATCAGCCACGGTTCCCTTTTCCCACCATATTTTCCCTGTACCAGTGGGACAAACCTATTCTGAACCCAGCACGTGGTCCCGAAACTTCCTCCACGTAACTTCTGTGATATTGAAAGAAATCTGGGGGTGGGGGGTTGAGAACCACAATGCATTGAAAGTAGTCTCTCAGGTGGATCGGGTGGTCGAGTTGCTGTGTGGAATGCTGGGCTTCATTGGCAAGGGCATGAAGTAAAATAAAGTCACGTTGTCGTTAAATCAAATGGTTCGGCTGCACTTGTGTGTAATTCTGTTTGCCCCACTGGAGGCAGGGAGAGGAGACTTCCAAACACAGAGAGAAAGTTCAGGATTAGAGGAGATGGGTTTAGAGAGGATGGAGAGGAAGTTTGCGGATGACACGAAGGTTGGAGGAGTTGTGGATGGAGCTGAAGGTTGTTGAAGGTTACAAGAGGATATCGACAGGATGCAGAGTTGGGCAGAAAAGTGGCAGATGGAGTTCAATCCGGATCAGTGTGAGGTGATGCATTTTGGACGGACAAACCAGGAGGCTGAGGACAAGGTTAATGGTCGGTTACTGAAGGGTGTGGATGAATAGAGGGACCTTAGAGTCCAAATCCAAACATTCCTCAAGGTCACCACACAGGTTGATAGGATAATCAAGAAGGCCTATGGGATGCTAGGCTTCATTAATAGGGGGGATTGAGTTCAGGAGTAGAGAGGTCATGGTACAGCTCTAGAAATTTCTGGTGAGACCCCACTTAGAGGATTGTGTTCAGTTCTGGTCACCTCATTACAGGAAGGATGTGGAAGCTGTGGAGAGGGGGCAGAGGGAATTTCTCAGGTCGTTGCCTGGATTGGGAAACAAGTCTGATGAGGCCAGGTGAGCAGAGCTGGGACTTTTCTCTCTGGAGCATAGAAGGATGAGAGGAGACTTGATGGAGGTCAGCAAGATTCTGAGAGGCATAGATAGGGTGGACGGCCAGCACCTATTTCCCAGGGCAGGATCAGCAAACACCAGAGGACGTGTGTACAAAGTGAAATTTAAGGGAGAGATTGGGGGTAAGTTCTTTACACATAGAGTTGTGGGGGCCTGGAATGTCTTGCCAGGGGTGGTGGTGGAGGCTGGAACAATGGGGGCATTTAAGATACCCTTAGACAGGGACATGGATGGAAAGAAAATATAGAAGTGTGGCGACGAAAATCCTCATGGCGAACCGGCCCTGCTTGTATCGCCACGTGGCAGGGCAGCCATGGGGAAATGGCGTCGTCAGAGGTTTCTCTCCGAGTCCAGGGTCCCTTCCAGCGCCCACCCTGGGCAGTGATTATGACGTCACAATGTACTAGGTGACTGAGCTCCTGCTGCCCTTGTAGGGACGCGCTGAATTTGGATAAAGATAGTCATTAATGACCCTCAATATGGTGGCTGTGTTTCTTCCACTGCTCACACCGCCACAGTGGTGATCCCGACGGGCCCAGACGTTTTTCTGGACTCAAAACACCTTGGATTCAGCAGAGGTTAACGCTGTCTCCATCAAGCTTCCCCCCTTTTGGACCCACCGTCCAAGAACGTGGTTCAGGCAGGCGGAAGCACAATTTTAACTCCTCAACATCTCCACAGACACCATGATGTTCTATCATGTTGTGAGCTCTCTGGACCAAGATACGGCAGCAAGGGTGGACGACATCATCCACCACCCCATGGCTATGGGCAAGTACACCGCTCTCAAAGACCTGCTACTTGGAACTTTTGGGCTAACTCCCCAGCAACAGGCTTCCAGGCTCCTTCACCTAGATGGGCTTGGGGACCGTTGTCCGTCGGCACTGATGGACAAAATGCTGGCCCTGGCGGAACAACCACAAGCCTTGTTTTCTCTTCCGCCAGATATTCCTGGAACAGATGCCGGAGGACATCCAGCTGCTCCTCACAGATGAAGACTTCTCGATCCCGAGGAGAGCAACAGCCCGTGCAGATGCCCTCTGGCGTATGAAGAGGGAGAACGAGGCAGCCCTCAACCAGGTGGTATGACCAAGAGCCAGCCGACCGCAAGCCACTCCCAAGACCAAGCCAGAGGAGGGCCAGTCAACCTGGTGCTTCTACCACCAGCGCTGGGGAGTGCAAGCCCGTAAGTGCCGCCAGCCATGTGGGTTTCAGGGAAATGACCAGGCCAGCCGCCATTGTTGGCTGCAATGGCTGGCGACACAAACAGCCTCCTTCATATGATGGACAGATCCACTGGCCACCAATTCCTGGTGGACACAGGGGCTGAGCTCAGCATCCTTCCCCCCATAGCATTAGAAACTTGCACCTGATCTTGAGGTCCAACCCTGTGGGCGGCCAACAGCTCCACCATCAGGACCTACGGCACCCGCAAGTCACAGGTCCAGATCAGGAAGGAGAAGTTCCACTGGAGGTTCGTTCTAGCCTCCGTGGGCTCCTCACCATTAGGGGCCAACTTCCTGAGAGCTCACGGCCTACTGGTTGACAAGAAGGGCAAAAGGTTGGTCAACGCCCGAATGTTCCACTCCACCTGACTGGACACAGCACAAGTCCACAGGCCCGAAATCGCTGCCATAGTCGCCACCAGGGATGAGTTTGACGAGATCCTCCTCAAATCCCCCGCCATCTTAGAGCCTCAGTTCAACACCACCCTGCCCCAGCATGGGGTCTTCCACCACATCACCATACAGGGCCCCCCGCTGCACGCTAGGCCAAGACGGCTGTCGCCTGAGAAGCTCCAGCAGGAAAAGGAGGAGTTCACAAGGCTCCAGGAACTGGGAATCGTCCAGAGCTTGGACAGCACCTGGGCATCGCCGCTCCATATGGACCCAAAATTGTCCGGGGGCTGGAGACTGTGTGGGGACTACCGTCGGTTGAATGATGCAACCACTCCCGACAGGTACCCGGTGCCCCACATACAGGACTTCTCCGCCAACCTCCACGAGGCATGGATCTTCTCCAAAGTGGAGCTCATACAGATATACCATCAGGTCCAGACGACATGGATGAGACAGCCATTATCATCCCTTTCAGCCTCTGAGTTCCTGCGTATGCCCTTCGGTCTAAAGAACGTGGCCCAAACGTTCCAACGCCTCATCTTCTTCTTTCTTCTTTCTTTGGCTTCGCTTCGCAGACAAAGATTTATGGAGGGATATGTCCGTCTGCTGCAGGCTCGTTGGTGACTGACAATTCCGATGCGGGACAGGCAGGCACGGTTGCAGTGGTTGCAAGGGAAAATTGGTGGGTTGGGGTTGGGTGTTGAGTTTTTCCTCCTTTGTCTTTTGTCAGTGAGGTGGGCTCTGCGATCTTCTTCAAAGGAGGTTGCTGCCCGCCGAACTGTGAGGCGCCAAGATGCACGGTTGGAGGCGATATCAGCCCACTGGCGGTGGCCAATGTGGCAGGCACCAAGAGATTTCTTTAAGCAGTCCTTGTCCTCTTCTTTGGTGCACCTCTGTCTCGGTGGCCAGTGGAGAGCTCACCATATAACACGATCTTGGGAAGGCAATGGTCCTCCATTCTGGAGACGTGACCCACCCAGCACAGTTGGGTCTTCAGCTGCGTGGATTCAATGCTTGCGGACTCTGCCAGCTCGAGTACTTCGATGTTGGTGATGAAGTCATTCCAATGAATGTTGAGGATGGAGCGGAGACAGCGCTGATGGAAGCGTTCTAGGAGCCGTAGGTGATGCCGGTAAAGGACCTATGATTCGGAGCCGAACAGGAGCGTGGGTATGACAATGGCTCTGTACATGCTGATCTTTGTGTGTTTCTTCAGGTGATTGTTTTTCCAGATTCTTTTGTGTAGTCTTCCAAAGGCACTATTTGCCTTGGCGAGTCTGTTGTCTATCTCTTTGTCGATCCTTGCATCAGATGAAATGGTGCAGCCGAGGTAGGTAAACTGGTTGACCATTTTGAGTTCTGTGTGCCCGATGGAGATGTGGGGTGGTGGGGGGGTGGGGGGGAGGGGGGGCTGGTGGTCATGGTGGGGAGTTGGGTGATGGAGGACCTCAGTATTCTTCAGGCTGACTTCCAGGCCAAACATTTTGGCAGTTTCCGCAAAACAGGACGTCATGTGCTGGAGAGCTGGCTCTGAATGGGCAACTAAAGTGGCATCGTCTGCAAAGAGTAGTTCACGATCAAGTTGCTCTTGTGTTTTGGTGTGAGCTTGCAGGCGCCTCAGATTGAAGAGACTGCCATCCGTGCGGTACCGGATGTAAACAGCGTCTTCATTGTTGAGGTCTTTCATGGCTTGGATCAGCATCATGCTGATGAAGATAGTAAAGAGGGTTGGTGCGAGGACACAGCCTTTCTTCACGCTGTTGTCAATGGAGAAGGGTTCGGAGAGCTCATTGCTGTATCTGACCCGACCTTGTTGGTTTTCGTGCAGTTGGATAACCATGTTGAGGAACTTGGGGGGGCATCCGAGGCTTTCTTGTATTTGCCAAAGCCCTTTCCTGCTCATGGTGTCAAAGGCTTTGGTGAGGTCAACAAAGGTGATGTAGAGTCCTTTGTTTTGTTCTCTACACTTTTCTTGCAGCTGGCAAAGACCATGTCAATAATTCCTCTGTCTGTGCGAAAGCCACACTGATTCTGGGAGAACATTCTCGGCGACACTAGGTATTATTCCATTAAGGAGAATCCTAGCAAAGATTTTGCCTGCAATGGAGAGCAGCGTGATTCCCCTGTAGTTTGAGCAGTCTGATTTCTCGCCTTTGTTTTTTGTACAGGGTGATGATAATAGCATCACGAAGGTCCTGAGGCAGCTTTCCTTGGTCCCAGCAGAGCATGAAAAACTCATGCAGTTTGGTATGCAGAGCTTACATCTACATGGTTGGAAAAGACCTGGACTTTGTGTTCATTTACCTGGACGATATCCTCATTGCCAGTCGCAACCACGACGAACACAAAGCTGACCTCTACACACTCTTTGCCCGGCTGGCGGACTTCGGCCTCACGGTCAACGCGGCCAAATACAAGTTCGGCAAGGAGTCCCTCCAGTTCCTGGGGCACACCATTTCAGCGCTGGAGAAGGTAGCGGCTGTTCAATGATTCCCCAAACCCTCCACCCTGACAGGCCTCCAAGAGTTCGTGGGGATGGTGAACTTTTACCATCGTTTCATCCCCGGAGCCACGTGCACCATGCGCCCATTGTTCGCACTCATGGCAACCAAAGAAAAGACTTTATTGTGGTCAGAGGAGGCAGACAGGGCTTTCACTGCTACAAAGGAGGCTCTAGCCAGCACCACGCTGCTAGAGCACCCATGGCTGGAGGCGCACCCAGCACTCTCCGTGGACGCCTCAGCTACGGCAGTTGGGGGTGGGGGGTTTCTAAAATAGTGGCTTGATGGACAATGGCACCCACTGGCCTTTTTCATCAAGCAGCTGCACCCACCGGAGCTCAAATACTGTGCCTTCGACAAGGAGCTCCTGGTGCTGTATTTGGCCATTCGCCATTTCTGTGACTTCCTCGAGGGCAGGCCATTCACAGCCTACACGGATCACAAGCCCTTCACTCAAGCACTGGCAATGGCCAAGGATCCGTGGTCTGCCAGACAGCAGCACCACCTCTCGTACGTGTCGAGTTCACGACCGACATTCGACACAGGGCTGGCATGGACAATGTAGTGGTGGGTGTGCTCTCCCATCCAGCCATCAACATTCTTGTGCCCAGCCTGGATTACGAGCAACTGGCACAGAGGAACGATGCGGAAAAACAGGCCTTGCGGACCGCTATCTCGGTCCTCAAACTCAAGGATGTCCGGGCGCCCAGCATCCCGGACACATTGCTCTGCAACGTCTCAACAGGCACGCTGTGCCCGGTGGTCCCAACGCACTGGAGGGCGAAGGTCTTCAGTCTGAATCATGACCTCTCTCACCCAGCGGTAAAGACAACTGTGTGGATGGTTGCGGAGCGGTTTGTGTGGCACAGGCTGAAGGAGGTGGCAGAACTGACCAGGAACTGTACCAGGTGCTAGACTTCCAAGGTCCAGTGACAAATGCGAGCCCCCATCCAGAACTTCAGCCCAGCAGTTCGCAGATTCCAACATATCCACGTTGATGTCGTCGGGCCCCTGCCCTTATCCAAGGAGGCTCGTTACCTCCTCACGATGGTGGATCGAGCCACAAGGTGGAGAGAGATTAAGGAGGCCTCCGCAGAGACGTGGGCCAGGATTCTGGTCAGCCAATGGATTGCTCGTTTCAGAGTCCCGGCGCACATCACTAGTGACAGAGGGGCGCAGTTCGCGTCTGCCCTATGGACTCAAATGGTGAAGCTCCTGGGGGGGGGGGGGTCAAGCTCCACCACACCACAGCATACCACCTGCTGTTCAACAGATTGGTGGAAAGTTTCCACAGGCACCTGAAGGCATCGCTTATGGCCAGGTCTCTGGACCAGACCGGGCAGATGAACTACCCTGGGTCCTCCTCGGGATTAGGATGGCACCCAAGGAGGACCTGCAGGCTTCAGCAGTGGAGACGGTCTATGAAGCACTGCTTTCCCTGCCGGGTGAGTTTTTCGGCTCAGACCCTGACACCACGGTCACCGACAAAAACCTGCTGGCGGACCTAAGCAGGCGACTGGCCTCCCTAGCTCCCCCAACCCCAGCATGCCATGGCACCCGGCTGTTTCATCTCCCCAAAGAACTCGACTCAGCCCAGTTCGTTTTCGTGCAGAGGGGACCACAAGGTGCACCACCACAGCGACCTCACAAGGGGCCATACAAAATCTTCCACCGGTCCGGCGGAACCTTCACCCTGGACATTGAGGGGGAGAGAGGAACTTTTTACGGTGGACTGCCTGAAGGGAGCCCATCTGGATTTAACACAGCCGGTGCAGACGGCTGTGCCCAAGCGCCAGGGCCGACCGCTAAAGCAACAGGATGCTTAGCCGGTTTGGGGGGGGGACGGGTTTGTGGCGACGCACATCCTCATGGCAAACCGGCCCTGCTTGTATCACCACGTGGCAGGGCAGCCATGGGGAAATGGCGTCGTCAGAGGTTTCTCTCCGAGTCCAGGGTCCCTTCCAGCGCCCACCCTGGGCAGCGATTATGACGTCACAATGTACCAGGTGACTGAGCTTCTGCTGCCCTTATAGGGACGTGTTGAATTAGAATAAACATGGTGGCTGTGTTTCTTCCACTGCTCACACCGCCACAAGTGGGTTACAGTGTAGAGAGAGTTTAGTAGTTTTTTTTAGCAATATATGGGTTGGCACAACATCGAGGGCCGAAGGGCCTGTGCTGTAATGTTCTATGCTCTATTCACAAGTGAAATGTCGCTTCACTTGGAAGGAGTGTTTGGGGCCCTGAACGGTGGTGAGGGAGGAGGTGTGGGCGCATGTAGAGCATCTCCTGTGGTCCCTGGGGTATATAATGAGGGGAAAAGAGGAGTGCACGAGGGAGCTATGGAGAGAGTGGTCCCTGTGGAGGGGACAGACAGGGAGGATGTTGTGAGGGCAGAATTGGGGAGTAGAGGAGATGAGGGAGACATTGCAGGTGTCCTGGAATGGAAAAGACTACTGCTGTTCACCTTTCGGAATCAAGGTGGTCATCACATTGGAGTCAATGAGCACAGTGGTGCAGTGACAGAAGTCGACACAACAGGTTCCAGATCAACGGGGAAAGTGGAGAAGGGGACAAAATGGGTCCCCTTGAAGGTCGTGGGGTCGGCTTTGTCCGGACCCAAAAGAGATGGGTGGATCTTAAATGGGTTTTTATCATCAGTTTTCACTCAGGAAATGGGCACAGAGTCAAGGGAAGTGAGGAAAACAAGCAGTGAGGTCATGGAACTGACACAGATTAAAGAGGAGGGGGTCCTCGCTGTCTTAAAGCAAATAAGGGTGGATAAATCCCCAGGGCCAGACAGGATATTCCCTCAGACCATGAGGGAAGCTAGTGATGAAATTACAGGGGCTCTGGCAGAGATATTTAAAATGTACTGAGCCACGGGTGAGGTGCTGGAGGATTGGAGGGGAGCACATGTTGGAGTGTTGTTTAAAAAAGGCACCAAAAGTAACCCTGGAAATTATAGGCCGGTGAGACTGATGGCAGTAGCAGGTAAATTATTGGAAGGTGTTCTAAGAAATTGGATGTAGAATTATTTGTTTAGCCAGGGTCTGATTAGAGATGGTCAATGTGGCTTTGTGGAGGTAGGTCGCGTTTAACCAATATTGAAGAGTTTTTCAAGGAGATTACCAGGAAAGTTAATGAAGGAAAGGCCATGGATGTTGTCCACATTGGCTTTAGTGAGGTCTTTGACAAGGTCCCCCACAGGAGGTCAGTGAAGAAGGTTCAGACACTGGGTTATCATGGTGAAGTAGTGAACTGGATTCGACAATGGCTGGACAGGAGAAGCCAGAGAGTAGTGGTGGATGATGTTTCTCAGACTGGAGGCCTGTGACTAGTGGGGCCTCAGGGATCGATGCTGGGACCATTGTTGTTTGTCGTCTGTATCAATGATCTGGATGATAACGTGGGAAATTGGATCTGCATGTTTGCAGATGACACTAAGATTGGAGGTGTTGTGGACAATGAGGAAGGTTTTCAAAGCTGCAGAGGGATCTGGACCAGCTGGAAAAATGGGCTGAAAAATGGCAGATGGAGTTTAATGTGTGAGGTGTTGCATTTTGGAAGGTCAAACCAAGAAAGGATGTACACGGTAAATGGTTGGGCATTGAGAAGTGGGGTAGAACAGAGGGATCTGGGAATACAGATACAGAATTCCCTGAAAGTGGCATCACAGGTGGACAGGGTTGTAAAGAGAGCTTTTGGCACATTGGCCTTCATAAATCATACAGTCCAGGAGCTGGGATGTTATGGTGAAGTTGTATAAGACATTGGTGAGGCCCAATTTGGAGAATTATGTGCAGTTTTGGTCACCAAACTGCAGGAAAGATCTCAATAAGATAGAAAGAGGCAGAGAAGATTGACTAGGATGTTGCCTGGACTTCAGGAACTGAGTTACAGGGAAAGGTTAAACAGGTTAGGACTTTATTCCCTGGGGCATAGAATTTGAATATTTGTAGCTTTGTTTATAAAAGATTCCCATCTAATCTGACTGACTTTTCATTCTGCGAACCTTCTAGCCTTTTCTCTCTCTCTAACAAAATGATGAGGGGACAGATAGAGTAAATCTAGGTCGGCTTTTTCCACTGAGGGTGGGTGAGATACAAACCAGAGGACATGGGTTAAGGGTGAAAGGGGAAAAGTTTAGGGGGAACTTCTTCACACAGAGAGGGGTGGGGGTGTGGAACGAGCTGCCATCTGAAGTGGTGAATGTGGGTTCAATTTTAACATTTAAGATGAATTTGGACAGGTCCATGAATGGGAGAGGTATGGGGGGGCTATGGGCTGGGGTCAGGGTAGTGGGATCAGGCAATAAAAAATGGTTCGCAGCCTAGAAGGGCTGAATGGCCTGATTCTCTGCTGAAGCATTGTACGGTTCCATGGATTGGCGGATGGACTTTGGGAGATGAACGTCCCTGCTCCTGTACGCACGCTGGGGATGCGGTTTCTGGGATTGGTGACACAGGTAGGGCGGAGAATGGGATTAATATGCTACCCTTTGTCAGGGCACTGCCGAGTACAAGGGCAGGGACGTCAGCTCCTTATTTAAGAAAGGATTAGCTGGCGTTGGAGAGGGTTCAGAGAAGATTCACATGAACGATTCCTGGGATGAAGGGATTAGCACATGAGGAACGTTTCACGTCTCTTGGACTGGACGCCTTGGATTTCAGAAGGGATGGGGGGGGAATCTCGTAAAAACATTTCAACGTTGAAAGAATGGACAGAGTGGATCTAGCAAGGTTATTTTCCATGGTGGTGGATAGTAGGACAACTTCAGGATTACATTTTAAACGTAAACATACAGCATGGTAACAGGTCTTTCCAGCCCACGGGCCCTTTAGTTGTACAGCAACTTTCAGCCCATTAGTTGTAAAGCACGGTAACAAGCCCTTCCGGCCCACAAACCTGTGCTACCCAATAACATCTGATTCACCTACAACCTCTGATAGATTTTAAAGGGTGAAAGTGGGGCCTCTGGAGGGAAAACGTAGAAACTCCTTCCAGACAGTGCAGGATTTGACTCCGGGTCAGTGACCCGGGTTGCTCTGATAACTATGCTGTCCTTCAGCCAGCGATCGGTGAACCCCTGGAGTTTGCTGCCATGTGTGGCTGTGGGGGCCGGGTCAGTGAGTGTATTTAATGCAGAGATTGACAGGGTGTCAGAGGTTATGGGGAGAAGGCCAGGGAGTGGGGCTGGGTGGGGGCAGAGTCGACAGGCTCAATGGACCATGGTTGCATCTGGTCCCGAGACTGCATCCCTCCCGTGGTGAGAGTTGGCAGAGAGGTTTATAAAACCATGAAGGGCATGGACAAAGTGAATGTGCACAGCCAGTTCCCCATGGTGGAAGATTCTAGACCAAGAAGGTAGAGGGTGTTATTGGGGAGATGAAGGGTGAGAGGTAATATTTTAATCCACAGGGTCTGTGTGGGAAGCGAGCTATTGGAGAGGGGGGGTCAGGTGGGCATAATCACAGAGGACAGAGCTCTGGGCAGGAGAGGGACACAGGGTCAGCAGGGAGGGGATGAGCCAAAGGGCCTGTTCTGTGTGACTGAAACCTTGGGGCAGATCAGCCATGTTGAGAGTGTAAGTGGAGGGGCCAAGTGGCCTGTATTCTCCTTCCTCACACTGGCTCCGAGTCCAGTGAGCGCGGAGACCCCAGGGACATCAACACTCACCCCTCCCCTCACTCCCCACGGCAGGGCGAGACGGAATGTTCCAGAGGCTGAGAGGAGAGCAATAAAGAAGAGAGTTCGCAGAGCAGGCAGCAGGGTCACTTTTATTTCACATCCAGCTCAGAGCAGCAGAGGTTCAGACCCACTTGGGGGGGGGGGGGGAGGTGGAATCGGATCACTAAAACCCCCCTCCACACACGGAGAGGGTGGCAGACCCCACCAAACCTCCCCACCCACGGAGAGGGGGGACAGACCCCATCAAACCCCACCAATCCACGGAGAGGGGGAAGACCCCACCAATTTACCCCACCCACAGAGAGGGGGAAGACCCCACCAAACCCCCACAGAGAGAGGGGCAGACCCCACCAAATTCCCCCCACACATGGAGAGGGGGCAGACCCCACCAAAACCCCCCCCACCCACGGAGATGGGGGGCAGAACCCACAAAATCCCCCCCATCCACGGAGAGGGGGGCAAACCCCACCAAATGCCCCCCCACCCACGGAGAGGGGTCAGACCCAACAAAACCTCCAACCCATGGAGAGGGAGGCAGACTCCACCAAACCCCCCCCGCCCCATTCACAAAGAGGGGGTAGGCACAAGACAGGGGTGAAGGGGAGTAGGAGAAGGGGAATTCAGGGGAGGGAGATAGGGAATGGGGAACAGGAGAGAGTGGGGAGGGGAGACGTGACATGGGGGCAGGGAGAGATGCGGGGAGGGAGGGACGGGGAAGTTGGATGGATAGAGAAAGACAATGGAAAAAGCCCAAGCCATACAGCATAGAATCAGTCTGTTCGGCCCCACTCTGCCATGCTGGACCACGCTCACTGACCCAGTCCCATCTGCCTGCATCCATCCCGTCAACCTTTCCATGCACCCATCGACATTGTCTCCGCCATCCCCCATAGCTCATCCCAGACCCAGCACCTCCGTGTGGAGAAGGTACCACTCCTGTCCTCTCACCTTCAACCTCTGCCACTCCCCCACCACTAGATTCCGAACCTCCCACCCTGGGGAAAAGTCTATGTCTGTTTATCAGAGCCCTAGCCCTTCAGTATGCTGCTGTCCAGGGGAAAGGTCCCAACTATCCACCCCTCCTCATGATCTTTGCTCCCACCCTGCACCCTCCCTCAGCCCCAGCCAGTCCCAGGAACACCCTGGTGAATCTGTTCTGCATTTTTCCCAGTGGATGTCACCCTTCCTCCAGCCCAGGTGACCAGACCTGCACACAACACTCCATCAGGTCTCAACGTGCTGAACAGGTGTAATATGGTGAGATGGGCAGGGCCGAGGGGAGGGGCCAGAGGGGAGGGAGGGTGAGAGGTGGAGGGAAGGAGGGTGAGGCAGGAGGGCAAAAGGTGGAGCAAGGGAGGGCAGGGAAGGCAGAGGGAGGAGTGCAAGAGGTGGAGGTGAGTATAGAAGAATGAGGGGAGATTTGATTGAGGTATTTAAAATGATGAGGGGGACAGACAGAGTGAATGTAGGTCGGCTTTTTCCACTGAGGGTCAGTGAGATACAAACCAGACGACATGGGTTAAGGGTGAAAGGGGAAAAGTTTAGAGGGAACATGAGGGGAACTTCTTCACAGGGAGGGGAGGGGGTGTGGAATGAGCTACCAGCTGAAGTGGTGAATGTGGGCTCAAATTTAACATTTAAGAAGAATTTGGATAGGACCGTGGATGGGAGGGGTATGGGCTGGGGGCAGGGCAGTGGGACGAGGGAGAATAAAAGTTTGGCACAGACGAGATGGGCTGTAATATTCTATGGTTTTGTGGAGAGAGGAGGAGAGGTACAAGGAAGTGGGGAAGTGGAGGGAGAGACAGCAAGACAGAGGGAGGGAGGAGGCAGAGCGGGGGAGGAAGTGGAAGGAGGGATGAGGTGGAGGAGGGGGTGCAAGGAGGAAGGGATGAGATGAGAGGGTGGGAGGAGGAAACTCTAAAGGAGTGAGTGTGACAGGGAAAAGTGGAGAGCGTCCTGAGGGAGGGAGGGAGACACCCTGGGGTGACGGGAGAGGGGTATAGTCTCGGAAACAGGATCCCCCCTCAGGGGAACCAAGATGTGAGGGAGAGGTGCGTGGAGAATGTCCCGACGGTGGGTCAGACTGGGCAGACCCGCGAGGGGTGTGGAGTGGGGAAGGGGGAGGGTAGGGCAGCCTTGAGACCTGAGCAGCCTAGGCTCAGGGTCCGGGGTGGGTGGATCCACAGGGACCGAATGTCAGAGGGGCGGTGGATCCAAAAGGATCGAGTGTCCAGGGTGGGTGGATCCGCAGGGACTGAGTGTCCAAGGGCCGGTGGATCCGCAGGGACCAAGTGTCCGGGGTGGGTGGATCCGCAGGGACCGTCCTGGGTGGGTGGACCCCAGGGACTGAGTATCTGGGGGCCGGTGGATCCATATGGACTGAGTGTCCGGGGTGGGTGGATCCGCAGGGACCGAGTGTCCGGGGGCTGGTGGACCCTCAGGGATCGAGTGTTTTGGACATGCGAGACCGTGTTCTAACCTGGATCTGGGTGGTGTGAAGGGGGATGGAGGAAGGGATTTCTTCATGGCTGCTGAAGGGAAGAGGGTTCAGTGAGACGGGGCCAGGAGTGCGCTGGTTTCAGGGAGTGCGGAGGTGGTTGGAGCCCACGACTGGCGCTGGAGGCAGGTGTAGGGTGCGGTTGGACTCTACGGGAACCAGGGCACACACAGGGCAGCAAGTTCACACTGACAACACACTCTGGCCCTCTGCACACCCCCCACCCCACCTTGTCACCAGGTCCCTCCTCCCAACACATGGCTCACAGGCCAGTCATGGTGGGATTCAGAGGGGAAGGGGACAGCAGGTGAAGTCATTGCAGGGATGCGGTGGAGAGCGGGTGGTCTTGGCGGAGAGTCGCTTGGAGTGAGCTGGGTAAGGCGGAGAGCAGCACCTCCTACACATCCTCCCTGCACCAGGAGCCTCTCACCGAGTCTGGCAGACGGAGAGAGAAAGATAAAACACAGGCAGGTGAATAAATCAGACAGGAGGCTGGGAAAGGGGGTGGGGGGAGACATGGGTGGGTGGGAAGAGGGGGCAACAATCTGGCTGGGACCCTTCACCTAGACCGAGCTAAAGAAGTGAAGGGGGGGTTGAGGGGCACAAGGTGTGGGAGGTGTAGCAACCAGCAAAGGAGGTCCAGGAGTGAGTTGAGAATGGATGGGAAGAACCATAGAACATTACAGCACAGAAACAGGCCCTTTGGCCCTTCCAGTCTGTGCCAAATCATTTTTTTACTGCCTGGTCCCACTGCCCTGCACCTAATCCCACTGCCCTGCACCTAGTCCATAGCTCCACATGCCCCTTCCATCCATGGACCTGTCCAAATTCATCTTAAATGTTAAAACTGAGCCCACATTCACCACTTCAGCTGACAGCTCGTTCCACACCCCCACCCCTCTGTGTGAAGAAGTTCCCCCTCATGTTCCCCCTAAACTTTTCCCCCTTTCACCCTTAACCCATACCCTCTGATTTGTATCTCACCCACCCTCAGTGGATAAAGCCGACCTCCATTCATTCTGTCTTACCCCCCTCTTCATTTTAAATACCTCGATCAAATCTCCCCTCATTCTTCTACACACCAGGGAATAAAGTCCTAACCTGATGAACCTTACCCTGTAAATCAGTTCCTGACGTCTGGGCAACATCCTAGTCAATCTTCTCTGCCTCTTTCTATCTTAGAGATCTTTCCTGTAGTTTGGTGACCAAAACTGCATATAATTCTCCAAATTAGGCCTCACCAATGTCTTATACAACTTCACCATAACATCCCAGCTCCTGGACTCAATACTTTGATTTTTGAAGGTCAATGTGTCAAAAGCTCTCTTTACAACCCTGTCCACCTGAGACGCCACTTTCAGGGAATTCTGTATCTGTATTCCCAGATCCCTCTGTTCTACCCCACTCCTCAGTTTCCGACCATTTACCGTGTACGTCCTTTCTTGGTTTGTCCTTCCAAAATGCAACATCTCCACTTGTCTCCATTAAACTCTATCGGCCATTTTTCAGCTCATTTTCCCTGCTGAAGTGGTGAATGTGGGCTCCATTTTATCATTTAAGAGGAATTTGGACAAGGATGGAAGGGGTATGGACTGGGTGCAGGTCAGTGGGACGAGGGAGAATAATGGTTCAGTGAAGACTAGATGGGCCTCTGTTCTCTGGTTCCAGGGGTTCAATGAAGTGGTCACCCGACTTGTGCTTGGTGAGTCTCCCCGATGTACAGGCCACACCTGAGCCACCAAATGCAGATCAGGTTGGATGAGGTGCAGGTAAAGTTCTGCCTCAACCAGAGGGTCTGTCTGTGACCCTGGATGGAGATGAGGGCAGCGATGTGGGGACAGGGGAAGTGCCCAAGGGAGTGGGGTGGGATGTGAGTACCTGAGGGTCTCTGTCCCTGTTCTGTCTGGGGGTAGTGAGGGTGAGAAAAGGACAGAGGTACAAGTGGACATTTAAATACTCTTAGACAGAAACATAGATGGAAGAGAAACCGAGGTTTATGGTTATGAGGCTGGGAGAATGTCCATGAGGTTCACAAAAACTTGCCATGGAATGAAAAGGTTTGTCTAATGAGGAGTGTTTGAAGACTCTGGGACTGTACTCACTGGAATTTAGAAGGACGAGGGGGAAGCTCATTGAAACCTATTGAGTATTGAAAGGCTTGGGCAGAGTGGATGTGGAGAGGATGTTGTCTCGGGGGTGGGGGGAGTCTGGGAGCAGAGGGGACAGCCTTAAGAGTAGAAATGCATCCCTTTAGAACAGAGATGAGGAAGGATTTCAGACATCCCTCAAAGTCGCCGCACAGGTTGATAGTGTAATTAAATCGGGGGACTGAGTTCAAGAGCCGTGGGGTGAAGGAAGATCCACCACATTCATTGATGATCTGAATGAGGAAATTGAATGTAATGGCCACTGCCGGCACTGGGCTGGGGCAGTGGGGATTGTCGGGTGACAGGAGATGAGGACAGTGGGCAAGTGTGCGGCCAACATGGATAAAAGGGAGGATCTCCATTCTGGTGGGTACAACAGACGGGCAATTATCTGAATGATGCCACTGCCACTGATATGGAGCCAGGGAGTGGAAACACAAGGCTGCTCTGCATGGTCCAAACACCTGGTCTTGAACCCAGCAGCTCTATACAGGCTTTATCTGGTTGGTTAAAGGAGCTGACAGTGTTTTTCCAACTGCAACTGTGGAGTTCTGTGCCCAAGATGGCAGCTCCTGTGCTCGGCAGCGCCCATGAGGGAGTTGCAGACTCTGGGAGAGCAGCGGACCAGCGCAGGACACCAGTAACAGGGAGGACACCCCCTGTTGAGAAGGAGAAGCAGAGACAGTCCTACGGGACAGCAGCGACAGACCTTCGAGGGGCTCGGTGGCTGAAGGAGCCACACAGGCTGCGGGCTGCTGGAGGAACCGGGATCCGAGAGGCGGCTGAGGGCGGCAGGGGTTCCCGAAGGGTCTCGGGCACTGACGGCTTCATCATCGTGTTGGAGTTTCGAATCGGGACCTCAAGTTGCCGATGGATCGGACTGGACTCTGTGCAAGTGCAGGGACTGAGGGGGTGCTGGAGGAGAATCCACTGACACTCAGCGGCCCCGGGGAGGGTACTCCCTTTTGGTTCTCATTCTTGGGCTGTGAGGCCCACTGGGCAATGCTTTATGGCAATGATTTATCTGCCTTACAAGCAATTTTGTGCATAAGTCAGGGAAGGGTGGAATGGTGAAGAAAGCGAATGGCTCGTTGGCCTTTACTGTGAGAGGTTTGGGCAGATTTAGGCCATTCTGCCCTTCGAATCTGTATGCAATTTGGTCATGTAGTTGGACGTCTGACTGCAGTGGTATTGCGCCTTGGCCAAGCCACACGCTGAGTATCGTGTACAGTTTTGAGCTCCTGCTCTGAGGCCATTCCTGGCATTTTGGGGGGGGAGCAGTGAAGGTTCCACCAGACTGATCTCTGGGAGGGAGGGACCGACGCACGGATAAGCGTCGTGATGCACTTTGGAAGGTCGAACTTGAAGCCAGAGCAAGCGGTTAATGTCAGGATACTTAAAGGGGCATGGTTGGTGCAGCAGTTCGTACAGCGCTGTTACCACGCCAACGACTGGGCCTAGGGCTCAAATCTCACGCTGTCTGTAAGGAGTTTGTACATTCTCTCCATGTCTGTGTGGGTTTTTCCCGGGGGTTTCGATTTCCTCCCACCCTTCAAAACATACTGGAGGTTGTAGGCCAATTGGGTGTAACTGGGCGGCACGAACACGTGGGCCAGAAAGGCCTGTTACCATGCTGAATGTGGACGAAGAGGGATGTTGGGTCCAAATGCACACATCCCTCAAGGTCGCTGCACAGGTTGATAGTGTAATTAAATTAGGGAACCGAGTTCAAGAGCTGTGGGGTAATGGTAGTTAAGAAGGCCTATAGGCTTCGTTAATGGGGGATTGAGTTCAGTAGAGAGGTCATGGTACAACTCTACAAATCTCTGGTGAGACCCCACTTAGAGAATTGTGTTCAGTTCTGATCACCTCATTACAGGAAGGATGTGGAAGATGTGGAGAGGAGGCAGAGGGGATTCACCAGGATGTTGCCTGGATTGGGAAACCAGTCTTATGAGGCCAGGTGAGCAGAGTTGGGACTTTTCTCTCTGGAGCGTAGAAGGATGAGAGGAGACTTGATCGAAGTCAACAAGATTCTGAGAGGCATAGATAGGGTGGACGGCCAAGGCAAGATCAGTAAACACCAGAGAATGCTTGTACAAAGTGAAGGGAGGGAAGTTTAGGGGAGACGTCAGGGGGAAGTTCTTTACACAGAGAGTTGTGGGGGCCTGGAATGCCTTGCCAGGGATGGTGGTGGAGGCTGGAACATTGGGGGGCATTTAAGAGACTCTTAGACAGACACATGGATGGAAGGAAGATAAGGGGTTCCGTGTGTGAGGGAGGGAGGGGTAGGTTTATGTGGGTGGTGTAACATCGTGGGCTGAAGAGCCAGGGCTGTCCTTCCTCACTGGCACCAAGAAGAATGAGAGGAGACCGCATTCAGATATGACGTTGTGAAAGAATGAGACAGCTTCGATACAGAAAGAATGTTCCGGATGGTGCAAGTCCAGGACAAGGGGTCACAGCCTGAGGATCTGGGGACAGAGATGAGAAAAGATTCTTCACATGGAGAGGTGTGGAACCCTCTGCCACAGGGCGTTGCTGAGGCCGGATCCTCGTACGGGTCCAGAGGGAAGTTGTGCGTGGACCTTGTCTGAAGGGGTGACGGGGAGAGGGGAGCAGCTCGGTTCTGAATGGCCTCCTGCTCCTATCTCCCACGACGGACAGTGCTGGGCCCAGACACTGGGCAGTCCTGGGACTCAGAGTGCAGTGGGCGCTCAGTGAGGGGGGCCGAGGGCTGAGTAGCCAACATCCCAGCACTCACCCCCGTCCACTCTACGCCCACGTTGACCTCCTCGCTGCCCTCCGCACACCCCTCGTACTTCACCAGATTGCTGGCCAGATTATCCCGGCTCCGACGTCTGTCCACTGCCTCGCCGTCCTTCAGGATCTCCACCACACGGGTCTGGTGAATGGGATCCAGACCCTGCCACAGAGAGGGAGAGAGAGAGTCACTGCCGGCCAGCTGCTTCAACGCAGGAACTCAGATCCACAGCAGCTTGATGGACACTTACAGTGCAGGGCTGTGGTGCAGGAAGGCAGCACAGGGCGGGGAGGAGGGGCGGGGAGGAGGGGCGGGGAGGAGGGGCGGGGAGGAGGGGCGGGGAGGAGGGGCGGGGAGGAGGGGCGGGGAGGAGGGGCGGGGAGGAGGGGCGGGGAGGAGGGGCGGGGAGGAGGGCGGGAGGAGGGGCGGGGAGGAGGGGCGGGGAGGAGGGGCGGGGAGGAGGGGCGGGGAGGAGGGGCGGGGAGGAGGGGCGGGGAGGAGGGGCGGGGAGGAGGGGCGGGGAGGAGGGGCGGGGAGGAGGGGCGGGGAGGAGGGGCGGGGAGGAGGGGCGGGGAGGAGGGGCGGGGAGGAGGGGCGGGGAGGAGGGGCGGGGAGGAGGGGCGGGGAGGAGGGGCGGGGAGGAGGGGCGGGGAGGAGGGGCGGGGAGGGAGGGGGGCGGGGAGGAGGGGCGGGGAGGAGGGCGGGGAGGAGGGGCGGGGAGGAGGGGCGGGGAGGAGGGGCGGGGAGGAGGGGCGGGGAGGAGGGGCGGGGGAGGAGGGGCGGGGAGGAGGGGCGGGGAGGAGGGGCGGGGAGGAGGGGCGGGGAGGAGGGGCGGGGAGGAGGGGCGGGGAGGAGGGGCGGGGAGGAGGGGCGGGGAGGAGGGGCGGGGAGGAGGGGCGGGGGGAGGAGGGGGCGGGGAGGAGGGGCGGGGAGGAGGGGCGGGGAGGAGGGGCGGGAGGAGGGGCGGGGAGGAGGGGCGGGGAGGAGGGGCGGGGAGGAGGGGCGGGGAGGAGGGGCGGGGAGGAGGGGCGGGGAGGAGGGGCGGGGAGGAGGGGCGGGGAGGAGGGGCGGGGAGGAGGGCGGGGAGGAGGGGCGGGGAGGAGGGGCGGGGAGGAGGGGCGGGGAGGAGGGGCGGGGAGGAGGGGCGGGGAGGAGGGGCGGGGAGGAGGGGCGGGAGGAGGGGCGGGGAGGAGGGGCGGGGGAGGAGGGGCGGGGAGGAGGGGCGGGGAGGAGGGGCGGGGAGGAGGGGCGGGGAGGAGGGGCGGGAGGAGGGGCGGGGAGGAGGGGCGGGGTGGAGGGGCGGGTGGAGGGGCGGGAGGAGGGGCGGGAGAGGGCGGGGAGGAGGGGCGGGGAGGAGGGGCGGGGAGGAGGGGCGGGGAGGAGGGGCGGGGAGGAGGGGCGGGGAGGAGGGGCGGGGAGGAGGGGCGGGGAGGAGGGGCGGGGAGGAGGGGCGGGGAGGAGGGCGGGGGGAGGGGCGGGGAGGAGGGGCGGGGAGGAGGGGCGGGAGGAGGGGCGGGGAGGAGGGGCGGGGAGGAGGGGCGGGGAGGAGGGGCGGGGAGGAGGGGCGGGGAGGAGGGGCGGGGAGGAGGGGCGGGGAGGAGGGCGGGGAGAGGGGCGGGGAGGAGGGGGGAGGAGGGGCGGGGAGGAGGGGCGGGGAGGAGGGGCGGGGAGGAGGGGCGGGGAGGAGGGGCGGGGAGGAGGGGCGGGGAGGAGGGGCGGGGAGGAGGGGCGGGGAGGAGGGGCGGGGAGGAGGGGCGGGGAGGAGGGGGCGGGGAGGAGGGGCGGGGAGGAGGGGCGGGGAGGAGGGGCGGGAGGAGGGGCGGGGAGGAGGGCGGGGAGGAGGGGCGGGGAGGAGGGGGGGGGAGGGGCGGGAGGGCGGGGAGGAGAGGGGAGGGCGGAGAGGAGAGGGTGGTGTTGGAGAGGAAAGGGAGAGAGGGAGAGAGAGAAAGAAGTAGATATCAGCATCGCCAACATACCAGCAGGCAGACAGAAGCCACCAAAAAAACACACCAGGCAGAGAAAGTTCAACCACAGCACAAAAGTGTCCCAGATCCCCAACCGTCCCACTAAGGCAACAGGCACAGTGTAACACTGGGGTACAGTACTGGTGGGGACGGGTCTGTCGTTGTGTAACCCCAGGGTACAGTACTGGTGGGGACTGGTCTGTGGTTGTGTAACACTGGAGTACAGTACTGGTGGGGACGGGTCTGTCGTTGTGTAACACTGGGGTACAGTACTGGTGGGGACGGGTCTGTCGTTGTGTAACCCCAGGGTACAGTACTGGTGGGGACGGGTCTGTCGTTGTGTAACACTGGAGTACAGTACTGGTGGGGACGGGTCTGTCGCTGTGTAACCCAGGGTACAGTACTGGTGGGGACGGGTCTGTCGTTGTGTAACACTGGGGTACAGTACTGGTGGGGACGGGTCTGTCGCTGTGTCACCCCAGGGTACAGTACTGGTGGGGACGGGTCTGTCATTGTGTAACCCCAGGGTACAGTACTGGTGGGGACGGGTCTGTCGTTGTGTAACCCCAGGTACAGTACTGGTGGGGACGGGTCTGTCGTTGTGTAACCCCAGGGTACAGTACTGGTGGGGACGGGTCTGTCATTGTGTAACCCCAGGGTACAGTACTGGTGGGGACGGGTCTGTCATTGTGTAACCCCAGGGTACAGTACTGGTGGGGACGGGTCTGTCGTTGTGTAACCCCAGGGTACAGTACTGGTGGGGACGGGTCTGTCGTTGTGTAACCCCAGGGTACAGAACTGGTAGGACGGGTCTGTCCGTTGTGTAACACTGGGGTACAGTACTGGTGGGGACGGGTCTGTCGCTGTGTAACCCCAGGGTACAGTACTGGTGGGGACGGGTCTGTCGCTGTGTAACCCCAGGGTACAGTACTGGTGAGGATGGGTCTGTCCCTGGGTAACACCGGGATACAGTACTAGTGGTACGGGTTCTGTCACTGTGTAACACTGGGGTACAGTACTGGTGGGGACGGGTCTGTCGCTGTGTAACCCCAGGGTACAGTACTGGTGGGGACGGGTCCTGTCGTTGTGTAACACTGGGGTACAGTACTGGTGGGGACGGGTCTGTCGCTGTGTAACCCCAGGGTAACAAGTAACTGGTGGGGACGGGTCTGTCCGCTGTGTAACCCCAGGGTACAGTACTGGTGAGGATGGGTCTGTCCCTGGGTAACACCGGGATACAGTACTAGTGGGTACGGGTCTGTCACTGTGTAACACTGGGGTACAGTACTGGTGGGGACGGGTCTGTCGCTGTGTAACCCCAGGGTAGTACAGTACTGGTGGGGACGGGTCTGTCGTGGACCACCAGGTTATAGTACTGATGAGGATGGGTCTGTCCCTGGGTAACACCGGGATACAGTAACTAGTGGGTACGGGTCTGTCGCTGTGTAACACTGGGAGTACAGTACTGGTGGGGATGGGTCTGTCGTTGTGTAACCCCAGGGTACAGTACTGGTGGGGACGGGTCTGTCATTGTGTAACCCCAGGGTACAGTACTGGTGGGGACGGGTCTGTCGTTGTGTAACCCCAGGGTACAGTACTGGTGGGGACGGGTCTGTCGTTGTGTAACCCCAGGGTACAGTACTGGTAGGGACGGGTCTGTCGTTGTGTAACACTGGGGTACAGTACTGGTGGGGACGGGTCTGTCGCTGTGTAACCCCAGGGTACAGTACTGGTGGGGACGGGTCTGTCGCTGTGTAACCCCATGGTACAGTACTGGTGAGGATGGGTCTGTCCCTGGTTAACACCGGGATACAGTACTAGTGGGGTACGGGTCTGTCACTGTGTAACACTGGGGGTATATATACTAAGTGTACTCGTGGGGACGGGTCTGTCGCTGTGTAACCCCAGGGTACAGTACTGGTGGGGACGGGTCTGTCGTTGTGTAACACTGGGGTACAGTACTGGTGGGGACGGGTCTGTCGCTGTGTAATCCCAGGGTACAGTACTGGTGGGGACGGGTCTGTCGCTGTGTAAACCCCAGGGTACAGTACTGGTGAGGATGGGTCTGTCCCTGGGTAACACCGGGATACAGTACTAGTGGGTACGGGTCCTGTCACTGTGTAACACTGGGGTACAGTACTGGTGGGACGGGTCTGTCGCTGTGTAACCCCAGGGTACAGTACTGGTGGGGACGGGTCTATCGTGGACCACCAGGTTACAGTACTGATGAGGATGGGTCTGTCCCTGGGTAACACCGGGATACAGTACTAGTGGGTACGGGTCTGTCGCTGTGTAACACTGGAGTACAGTACTGGTGGGGATGGGTCTGTCGTTATGTAACCCCAGGGTACAGTACTGGTGCAGACGGGTCTGTCGCTGTGTAACCCCAGGGTACAGTACTGGTGGGGGACGGGTCTGTCATTGTGTAACCCCAGGGTACAGTACTGGTGGGGACGGGTCTGTCGTTGTGTAACACTGGAGTACAGTACTGGTGGGGACGGGTCTGTCATTGTGTAACCCCGGGGTACAGTACTGGTGGGGACGGGTCTGTCGTTGTGTAACACTGGGGTACAGTACTGGTGGGGACGGGTCTGTCGCTGTGTAACCACGGGGTACAGTACTGGTGGGGACGGGTCTATCGTTGTGTAACACTGGGGTACAGTACTGGTGGGGACGGGTCTGTCGCTGTGTAACCCCAGGGTACAGTACTGGTGGGGACGGGTCTGTCGCTGTGTAACCCCAGGGTACAGTACTGGTGGGGACGGGTCTGTCATTGTGTAACCCCAGGGTACAGTACTGGTGGGGACGGGTCTGTCGCTGTGTAACCCCAGGGTACAGTACTGGTGGGGACGGGTCTGTCGCTGTGTAACCCCAGGGTACAGTACTGGTGAGGATGGGTCTGTCCCTGGGTAACACCGGGATACAGTACTAGTGGGTACGGGTCTGTCACTGTGTAACACTGGGGTACAGTACTGGTGGGGACGGGTCTGTCGCTGTGTAACCCCAGGGTACAGTACTGGTGGGGACGGGTCTGTTGTTGTGTAACACTGGGGTACAGTACTGGTGGGGACGGGTCTGTCGCTGTGTAACCCCAGGGTACAGTACTGGTGGGGACGGGTCTGTCGCAGTGTAACCCCAGGGTACAGTACTGGTGAGGATGGGTCTGTCCCTGGGTAACACCGGATACAGTACTAGTGGGTACGGGTCTGTCACTGTGTAACACTGGGGTACAGTACTGGTGGGGACGGGTCTGTCGCTGTGTAACCCCAGGGTACAGTACTGGTGGGGACGGGTCTGTCGTGGACCACCAGGTTACAGTACTGATGAGGATGGGTCTGTCCCTGGGTAAACAGCGGGATACAGTACTAGTGGGTACGGGTCTGTCGCTGTGTAACACTGGAGTACAGTACTGGTGGGGATGGGTCTGTCGTTGTGTAACCCCAGGGTACAGTACTGGTGGGGACGGGTCTGTCATTGTGTAACCCAGGGGTACAGTACTGGTGGGGACGGGTCTATGGCTGAATAACTCTGGGGTACAATACTGGTGGGGACAGCTCTGTCTCTGGGTAATGCTGGGGTTGTTGCCAGACTGTACCTGTTTGCGGGAGCGGGTCGCAAACTCCTCCAGGGTTTCAGCTGCCTCGAGCTTCCCCTGTCGTCGGTACAGGGCACCCAGGTTCCGCAGTGTGGTGTTCACTGTGGGGCTGCAGAGTGACAGTGTGTGAGGTCCCTCTGTTCTTATCCGGGGAAATGGGAGAGGGCATAGTGGTGAGAGGGCAGGGGGTGTGGGGGTGGAGTGCACAGGGAGGGGGGAGGGGGCGAGTGCCCAGGGATGGGGGGGCAAGCACCCAGGGACTTGGGGAGGACGGGGAGACAGTCTGCACGTGTGGGAATCGGAGCACGGTCCTCGTTTCTGGAAGTATGAGGGGGATGTCCAGGAAGAGTGGGGGGGGGGTGGTGA